>NC_137690.1:41124863-41144863 GCF_963989245.1 Nansenia antarctica
CAGAAGAGGGCACCTTTGACTTACAATTAATTGCAACATTGGAGATACTTATCAATGCACATAAGGCGCATCAAAAAGGAAAGATTAGATCAGAGAAACGCAGGTTAGAGTTAGCTATTTTAGACCTCTTCAAGGTAGAGGGGCAGAAAGTAGCATTAGCTTGGAATGAGAAAACAGCTCACATGGATCCAGAAAAAAGAGATGAATTGGCCAAAGCAATGGAAGAGAAAGTGAACATTCCATTCTCACACACAGCTCCAATCTCCAGTCCTCCTCCCTATGCCAAGATACTGGAGGACAATTCTCAGCGGATCTACCCTCAGGTCCCCGTCCTAAGTACGAACGGAGCCTTCACTATCAAAGATGGGGGTGATAATGTACTAGAGAGGGGAAGAGCGAAAGTGACCGTGGATTTCGAACCAGAGAACAAGACAGATGACAATGAAGATGGCAGTGGAGGTGAAGGCGAATGTTCCGGTGCTGACAGCAATGCACAGGGAGGTTACAGTGCTCAGATCAGAAAACTAATAGCCAGGGCCGAAAAACAGGGAAGGACAAGACGCTATAAAAAGGGAAAAGAAGAAAGTGGTTCTGAAGATGAGCAGGAGTCTCTGAAGATAGAGAAGAAGAAAGAGAGCTTAAAGCAAAAGAAGAGGATGTCGGAGGAAGAGGAGGAAGAAAGGGTGAAAAAGGATAAGGAGGAGTTAAGAAAGAGGGCAAGAAAACTCCAGAGAAGCCTAAGAGAGGAGGAAAGTTGTATACGACAGATAGAGGAACTGGAAGAACAGATAGCTCAAGTGACATCATTTCATACATCCCAGCCGAACCTCTCAAGAGAATATCGTCAAGTGTCATCACATCATACATCCCAGCCGAACCTCCCAAGGTCTACAGCGACACCAAGGTGGGACGAAAGAACGGAGCCACTAGTAAGCAATTATGGCCTTAGACCAAGAGGGAAGGCATCGGAGGAAGAGGAAATTCAGGGGATCTTCCCGGTGCTGTTTCGAGATAACAAGATAGAATATCGTCCTTGGAGTCATACAGATCTGTCTGAAGTGATCGAAAAACTCCCAGTCCTAGAAGATGGGGGTCACCCTTGGACTAACGAGATGGACGTGAGACTGACAGGGACGCAGGCCGCGATGGGAGACCTGAAAAGACTCTTAGCCTTTATTACAGGATTGGACACCATGCAGGAAATATTGACGAAGGCAGGACTTCATAAATATATCGGTACATCAGTTTATGACCCAGAGCTCTTCGCAGCAAACAGAGGCAGGCTGTGGAAGGCAATCAGAGAGACATACCCTACTCACATTCACCCAGACAATATCATTGTGATGCCACTGGGAGAAGATGAGAATCCCAGAGGTTATGTAGCCCGTGTGCACTCTCAATGGAGAAGTGTGACAGGGAAGGATGCCGAAGATAACCCGTTAGAAAAAGCCATAATCAGGGAAAAGATTCAACAAGGTCTCCCTACCCCAGTTAAGAACAAGTTAGCAGAAGTGGTGGGGCTACGACACATGAACAAGGCTGTTTATATAGACAACGTAGCACACCAAGTAGAATTATTTAGAAAGAAGATTCAGATACAGAAGGCACAAGACGAAGACTCACTCAGAAAACTAACTCAAGTACAATTGACTGAAGGCAAGAAAACCAGAGAGAGAGTGCAGACCATAGCCCTACAGGTCCCATCTCAGCCACAGCAACTGCAAACTGTCCCTCCCCAGTCATACCCACAGGGGCCACAAGGGGGGTATCCATACCCACAGGGGCCACCAGGGGTGCAAGTGGTTCCGTACCAGCCATACAACCAGCCTGGCCAAGGACCACCACAAGAGGGATGGACCGCAGCCGGGAAGAAGATGTTAGGACCATGTTTCCAATGCGGCCAGGATGGACACTTAGCCCGTACCTGCTGGAAGAAGAACCAGGGGGGCGCAGGGGGGAAACAAAAAGGAAGATATAGGCCCCCTGCTACACCGGCTCCAGGAGTGGTGAACCCCTACGGAGGCCCAGCAGCTGGGCTATAGGGGTGCCCAGAAGATCCGAGAGGGGGGTGCCAGCTGGTGGTGACGAACAGGCCTGAAGATGAACCTACCATATGGGTGTCGGTCAACCAACGTCCATTAGAATTGATGGTGGACAGTGGAGCAGCCTACACCTGTCTGAAGCCTGAAGATGCCACGCACCTTCCTATGTCTGGGAAATATGTGAAGACAATCGGATTCGAGGGAATTAAACAGCTGATCCCTACTACTGAGCTTGTAAGCTTAGAGTACAAAGGACAGAGAGCAGATCTGTCAATACTTGTATCAGAACACACGCCAATAGGGCTACTAGGGAGAGATGCACTATGCCAATTGAACTGTACAGTGAAATGCACACCTGACGGCTGTCGGGTGACAGTGCCACAAGAGAACAGACAACTGTCTGTCATGATGGACAACAACGCATCTATGGTGTATTGGGTGGGAGGGCTTAGCCCAGACCTAATGGAACCAGCAAGGATGTGGGACAATTATATCCTGGCACACATGTCCGAGGCCAGAAGGCCTACTGATCCATTGCATTGTACACTCCAGTATTTTAGAGAAGTTGCAGATGCAAACCCAGATGAGTGGCTGAAGCATCAGCCAAAACAGGTACAGCTTAGTACAAGTTGTATAATCCTAGGCCCTCAGGGAGTGGCTATGAAGATAAACAGTGACACTTATCTAGATCAGGAGCATAAGATTGAGGGTAGCATCCCTCATGTGACACTTATGATATCTGAACACTATAAACAGAAGCATTTAGGGGCAATGATGGCAGACTCAGAAAAAGCCAGATTTGTAACGACAAAAGAAAACCCTGCTATCTGGAGGAGCATTGATGGACAGTTCACAAAACTAATGATCTCTGCTCAAGGAATAGGACATCCGCAGACTGTGAAGCTAATGAACCAGCTAATCCTTCCTGTACAACCTGAAAAAGACCTCAGAGAAGAAATGATACAGAATGTGCCAGCAGACCTGTGGGCAAAGAACAGTACAGACATTGGATTTGTGAAATCAGCTCGTCCATTGAGAGTTGAACTCATACCGGGTGAAAAACCCCCTTGGAAAAACCAATACCCATTGAAGCAGGAAGCAATTGATGGAATTGAGCCACAGATCAAAGGATTGTTAGAGGCAGGAGTCTTGAAGATAACTCAATATCCGTTAAGTAACACACCTCTTCTGCCAGTAACGAAACCTGATGGTTCATATCGTCTGGTACATGACCTACGGGCTGTGAATGAGGTAGTTGTCAGCTATCCAGCCGAAGTTCCTGATCCTCATGTGCTGTTGACTCAGATTCCATCTACAGCCAAAGTATTTACAGTGATTGATTTATGCGGGGCTTTCTTTTCTATACCTCTTAGTGTAGAAAGTCAAGGGTTATTTGGGTTTACCTACAAAGGTCAACATTATCAATATACCAGAATGCCACAAGGGTACAAACACAGTCCTCATGTTTTTAATCAGGTCTTGAAGGAGGACTTAGACGGGTTAGGGCAGACGATAAGTAGTACTGCCATTCAGTACATGGATGACATACTCCTTTGTGCCCCAGATGAAGAAACATGTCACAGGGATTCCGTTAAGCTGTTAAAGGTTTTGGCGGAGAAGGGACACAAGGTGTCTAAAAAGAAGCTACAGTATTGCCAGGAAAAGGTAACTTACTTAGGACAATCTATTACACAGGGACATCGCAGTGTCACTAACGAACACTTGGAAGCTATTCAGAAGGCTCCAAAACCACGAACGGTTAGGGAAATGATGATGTTTTTGGGCATTACTGGGTATAGTTCAGCATGGGTGGAGGATTACACTAGACTGGTCGCTCCATTGAGGGGGATGATTAAGGAAACAGGTAGTGATAAACTCCAATGTTGCATTACTTGGACAAGGGAAGCTGATTTGGCGTTTGAGACAATTAAACACAAATTACAAGAAGCGCCAGCTTTAGCGCTTCCAGATTATTCCAAAGAATTTGGATTGTATGTTTCTTCTTCAGCCAAAGGGAAGTATGCCTGCGCTGTTCTTACGCAACCAACAGGCATTGGACCTAGTCCACAGCCCATAGCCTATTACTCTGTCGCATATTCAGAGGTAGAAATGGGTTTCGCGCCATGCTACAGAGCAATGGCCGGGGCATATCTTATGTACGAGAAGGCAACAACCTTAACAATGGGGTACCCAATTACCATTCTCTGCCACCACAGTCTAAGGAATCTTTTGAATCAAGGCAAGTATACTTTGACGATGCCTAGGATTAGGAATTATTACAGGATGTTGGAAAGGGAAGATGTAACATTACTAAGATGTAACACACTTAACCCAGCAGAGACCTTGCCAACCCCAGAAGATGGGGAACCACACGATTGTGTGAAGGAAGCTATGAGGTACTCTAAGCTTAGAGCAGATCTACTAGCTTTGCCTTTGAAGGAAGCTGACGTTGAGTATTGGACTGATGGATCTTGTTACCGGGTAGGAGAAAGTTTACGTGCTGGGTATGCCATAGTCCGATCCCAAAATTCAGGGTTCATTGTGGAACAAGCCGAGGCTGTTCCTCAGCCTTGTTCAGCTCAATTGGCTGAGTTGATTGCCCTCACAGAAGCATGCAACTTGGGAACCGGACGAAGAGTGACAGTGTACACCGACTCTGCCTACGCCCATAATGTGTGTCATCTACATGGAGCTGTATGGAAGGGACGGGGTTTTAAGAAAACTGATGGTTCGCCTATTCAGCACCACGCTCAAATCATGAAGCTGTTACAAGCCATGATGAAACCAAGGGAATTAGCCATAGTGAAGTGTGCCGCACACAGATCTGACTCATCACATGTCACACAAGGTAACAGGGCTGCAGATGATGCAGCCAAAGCCATTACAGGAGCAGACAAAGCAGGTAAAGTTCTGCTGGTCACACATGAAACACGGTTACAGGGCATGGTCACGCTTGAGGATTTGTTGATGTTACAGAGTGGGGCAAATGCGCTAGACAAAAACCTATGGTTAACAAGGGGGGCTAGTCAGGATGACACAGGTCTATGGAGAAATCATGAGGGACTGGTTGTGGCACCCCCAGATTTATTAGGCATGCTGATACAGGAAGCCCATGGATTAGCACATGTGGCCAGGGGGGAGGTAAGACGCAAGATCACCAAGGAATATGGTTTTTGGGCTCCATATTTATTGGAACAAATAGACCATATCCTTGGTCAATGTGTGGTCTGTTTGAAAAACAATATCAGACCTGGAATACCAGTGGGAACTGGGCATATCCCTACCCCAAACGGGCCAATGAAACATTTGGTGATTGACTATGTGGACATGATTCGTCCTGTTGCAGGATACAGGTACATGTTAGTTGTAGTGGACAGGTTCAGCAGATGGGTAGAAGCATGCCCCACTCGAAAAAAGGATGCTCAGTCTGTAGCAAAGTTCCTATGCAGGGAATTCATACCTAGGTTTGGAATTCCAGATAGGATAGCGTCAGACAATGGTAAGGAATTTGTGGATAAGACGGTAAAGCTTATACTACAAAAGTTGGGAATCAAGCAGAGATTTGGGTGTATTTACTCACCTCAAAGCCAGGGGATGGTAGAGAGGATGAACGGGGTCCTTAAGAACCGTCTTTCTAAGGTCTGTCAGCATACAGGTCTTAATTGGGTGGAAGGACTCCCTCTTGCATTGATGGCCTGTCGTTCCAGTGAGATTCGAGGGCTGCACTTGACTCCCCATGAACTGGCTATGGGGAGAATAATGACAGCTCCCTGTGCACGAACCAGTGGGAAAGGGCCAAGTTTGGCTCTCTTGGAGAGTGACATGAAAGCCTATGTACAGTACATGACTAACCGGCAAAAGAGTATCTCTTCTTATGTGCTCCACAAACAGGAACGTGAAGAGGAGGTGAACGCACAGGAGAGGAAGGACGCGTTGCAACCGGGTGACAAAGTATACGTGAAGGTCTACAGACGGAAGTGGCATGAGGCTCGACGGGAAGGACCATACGAGGTCGTTCGGTGCACTGGGACTGCCATCCAAATCAAGGGGTCCCCCACCTGGTATCACGTTCATCACTGCATCAAGGCACCCGATGAGGACGATGAGGGAGAGCCTCAGCAGGATGGTGAGGAGACCCCTGGGGACGAGGAAGTCCACAGCTTGGACATCCAGGCTGACGAAGATGTTGGTGAGTATCTGCGCCGTGATGCAGATGATGCCGGGGGCCTCGTCCCAGACCCTGTCCAGCCCAGAGATGAGCGGGCCAAGGGAGATCGTGAAGGATCCAGTGACTGCGACACCCCTCTTGGGGGTTCTACCAAGCCTGGTGTTGCCCCTGTTGTCACCCCTTCCGACCCTGACAATGCTCCAGACGGAGATGTCAGCAACCCGGGCGGCTGCCCGGACCAAGGTACCATTGAGAGACACAGACCTGTCAGTGATACACCCCAACCAGACAGATCCCGTGATACACCAAGGCCAATTAGGAGGAAACTCAAGCCATGCCGTTTCAGAGACTAATATACCCCTTAGTGTTCCTACCCCATTGACTTCCTTGGACAATGTTACACTTCACTCACACACTGTTATGCCTGGACGTCAGAAAAGAATGATCACAGCAGGTAGATCTTTTATTTGCCCACATTCACGTTGTACTGTTGATGATTGTTTGATCTATACCGCCGAAGCGGACGAGTGGTATTTACTGGATGCTAAATATGTTACACTTAATCAACACTCAAGCAACACGCAAGAAACTCGTGTGACATTAACTAATGTTGACAAGGTGTTGAACTCGTATTGGTGTGCTAGACGTAATATCGGTGAACAGGTGTCTAGTGAATCCAACAATTTCAAGGACAAAGTTTGTAGGAACGCTCCTGACTATCCACACTACTATAGGTTGGACTGTGAGAAATTTGTGCATGAATATGTTCACGTTGAGTTACCAGGAAAGGTTGAAAATGTTGCTGTGAAGGCTTCTACGAAGGTGATTGTAGTCGCTACTGACGATTATTTGTTGTATGATTCTAATCACCTGGGGACACGGTCCCACCCTAATTCTGCCACTAGTATCATGAAAGATTTTGCTTCAAAAATGAATTATTCTGATTGCTGGATTTGTCAACAGGTCCCTGTAAGTACATCTGCTCCTATGTTTTTCCCCATACCGTTAACTAAAGCAGAATGGTTTCATTATAATTGGCAGGGTTTGGCCCAATTTGTTTTACAGGGCAAGAACCAGAGCTCTTCTTGTCAGCCCAGCACGATTCTGGTTCCTTTAAATTCTTCCTATGCAGGTGTGGATATTGGTGTGTTGGAACGTCTGACAGCAGCAGTTAACGAACACCATAGGCCTAGCGGTGTGGGGAAGGTTATTATTGATAGGCTTACACATTTGTCACAACCAACAGGTCCGAAGAAGATATATATTATCCAAGCTATGTTCGTTCAATTGAATGGTACTGCATTGAGTCCTCATCTGTTATGTTCTGGGAGTGTGACTTCTACACGGTGGAGAGGTTCAGTTGTTATTTCTGGATTGAAATGTAAAGTTGTTGATTGTGCTATGGTGCCTCAAATGAAATTACATGATACCAATACTACCAGACGGCAGAAAGGCACCACGCAGCTTAAGGTCATGCCTCTCGTAAATATTACAACCTGTATTGACATACAATCTCGGCTCAAGGGCAGCGCGCTTCGTCAGCTAGGGGCCGCGTCTTGTATAGGTGGTGTCATTTTCCCGTATCCTGGTACGGAGCTTCAACTCCCGGAGGGTGTGTTTCTTGTGTGTGATAATGATGCATTCTCTAAGCTTCCTGCTTTGAGTGAGGGTCTTTGTTATTTAGCTCATCTGATACCTTTGATTAGGAAAGTTACTCGGGAAGAGATGTCTGTACTTCACAAACAAGCAACCCATCGTAGTCGTAGGGCGTTATCTACCGCTCAGAAGTTTTTTGGCCTAATATTCCCAAGTTATGGTGTCTACAACTCTCAGACTGAATTAAGTGCCCTATCATCCGTTCTTGAAAAACACATTAATGCTTCGGATGCTGTAGTATCTGCCCTGGCTACTGAATTGACTGAAACTAAGAATGTAGCTCTCCAAAATAGAATGGCTTTGGACATTATTTTGGCCAGTCAGGGTGGTACTTGTGCTTTGATAGGCGGTGAATGTTGCAGTTATATTTCGGATTCTGGTAACGCTCTGTATGATTTCCATGAATCTAACAAGAAGGGTATAGAGGATTTACGTAAAGAACACGGTTGGAATACATTGGATTTCTTTGATTCTGCTTTTTCAGGTATTGGTAATATGATCAGGTCCGTCGCTATTATTCTTGTTGTCATTATCATCTGTATTATGTTACTTGGTATTTTAATCAAATGTTTTGGAAAGTGTATTTCTGATGTTCCGGTTAATGCTTTGATGATGGCCGACATAGCTGATGAGCAAAAGCTGGATTCTGCTTTGCTTTCTGATTTTGTTTCCTCTTTTGATGATTTATTTATTAAGTGATGTTTTGTGTTTGTTTGCTTCGGTTCCTGTTTGTTTCTTTCTATATCATGTGATTGATGTCGGTTGTGAAGTGATGTAATGGTTACGCGACAATGGAAGCTCCTGATTATGGAAGTGTTATCAATCTGAGACAGCGGTAAAGGCTGTTCTCCAACTGGGGCCATGTGCTAGCAACCTCTGACCCTGCCGCTTCGAGGACGAGGGAAACATCGGTCGTTGGAAATTTCTGTATCTCAGTTTTTGTATTATGCATGATGAACTGAGTGTGGTTTAATGTTGATGTGTTGATGTGTTGATGTGTTGATGTGTTGATGTGTTGATGTTGTTGATGTAGTTGATGGGTTGATGTAGTTTTTCTGTCTGTCGTTTAGTTTCGGAACACACTCTGCGTGTTCCGAGGGGGGCTGTGTAGTGTATTTTCATGCTCTGTAACTATAGCGGTGGGCCTCTAAATACACACAATGGCCTTTTGACATGCATGTGCAGAGGATGTAATATCATCATGGGAAGATATAATTGCATTAGGGCCCGAGCCAGCAAGACCCCCATAACATAAATTGCATTAGAATTGTATTAGACCATAGGGTGAATTGCATTATAATAAGACAATAACATCCTATTTACAGGCCAGAAAATGACCTCACCTACTATGATCTCACTGGTAAAACTTTGTATCTAACCAAATTAAAATGACGTGGACTCTGTTTTGATTGGCTCAGCGACAGTGACAAGGGGGGGGTATAAAATCCTGTGCACAGAGGGACTCTTTCTCTTTTTGTTCATATCCCTCTTTTCCTTCATCGGACCACCAGCTCCATTGAGGGGCCATGCTGTGTAACCTGCTTTTTTGAATAAACACTCTTAAATTTGCTCAAGAACTCTTCTTCATGTTTAGCAGTAACAGATACCAAATATATACGAAATACTTATAAGAGGGCACCTGGATGATTGTTTGGTCTTTAACGACCACAGGCTCATGGTCAGTTACCTGCCTTGGGTCTAACACAACCTCCTGAGTTTTGGTGAGGTTTAAGATGAGATTAGGCCGTTGATGGCCCTTCATCTGCTGATCAGACCTCCGTTTCTTTCTTTTGAAACCGGGAGCACTTAACCAATAGAGAATATTGCCAACATTGTATTGGCAGGGGGATATGATTTTACCAAGGTCTCCGCCCGAGACGTGGGTGCGCTCCGGGCTCTCTCCCTGCTGATTGCGCGATTGTGCACACTTGCATTTTATAACGTTGTATTTAATAACGTTTATTCCGTTCTGCTTTTATTTGATAGTCGGGGTCTTATAGGGCTCTCCCAACCCGAGGTGCTCTGTGCTCTGATGTGGTTTAACTAGCCAACTCCGTACTACGTTAGCGGAGCGAGTTACGTGTGAAATTAGCATGTGTTTTCATATAAAATGTTATATATTATATAGCTGACTAGTGAGCCTGCATCAACCTTAATGCTATTCAAGTGCAAGAAGATGAGGCAATGCAGAATGCTGGAGGAAATGTACGGAACAAGAAGCCAATCACACACACATTTTTTATACATGCCCTAAATTGAAAAGGTTTTGGGAGGCAGTTCAAGTAAAAATAAAAAATACATTTACCTTACAAAATCCTATACATCCAGTCAATATTATACTCGGTCTTATTCCATTAGATATACACAGGGAGGGAGATAAATATTTGTACACTATATTACGTATTGCAGCCTTAAAGCAAATTACACGTAAATGGTTGGACTTAAACCCACCATCTGTTAATAATTGGAAAAAAACTGTCGAAGAGATAAAAGAAATGGAAAGAATTACTTATAAAGTGGGAAACCGTGAAGAGCAATTCACTATGAACTGGAGTAAATGGACCGAATGAATAAGTAGGAAGAACCCCCCCCCCCTCACCGATCCCACCCCTCCCACCCCCCTCTTTTTATCTCTTACTTTTCTATCTCTATCCTTATAATTTTTCTCTTCTTTTTCTGTATTTTCTCTCTATTCTTTATTCTTTATCTTCTTATTTTTTGTTCTCTTTAAAAAAAAAAAAAAAAAAAAAAGATGCAGGATGAACTTAGACAAGTGAAGAAAACTTGTAAAGTGTATGAAATGAACTTGAAATGTAATGTACAACCCTGCAATAAACTATAAAAAATAAAATAAAAAAAAGAAGATGACATTGTCTTCGCAGTTTAACATACACACGTTAATCTGCTGACACAACCTAAATGTGTCGTCTGCTCTCAGAAGTGGGGAAAAAAACCGTCAGATCAGATATATAAACGGGTTATTTTGATAAACCGGATACATTTTGTGAATATATATGGTTACTTTCTCGCCTGAAAACATATTAAAACTTCATAAAATGACATTAACACTTGTAGAGCCAAATTACAGCTTTTAGCTAATGGCGGCCAAAACTGAGGATTTAAAAACACTAGAATGACGTCACAGTCGCCAGCTGGTCGTGACGCGTTCTAAACGATTAGGCCGCTGATGGCCCTGCAGCTTTTGGCAGCAGTAGGTTTTGGCATGACAGCTCCCCTGGTGCTAGGAAAAAAAAAAGAAAAAAAAAGAAGTGAAAGGAGCTGGTTTACGTAAATAAAGGCTATGTACACTATCCACTATACTATACTGTACAAATAAAACACTGTGCTGTACTCTATGCTATGCTATACCTATTCTAACATTTCCTATTCTCTGCAACCTTATGTACCCTAGGGTTGTCATATTGCACATATAGTCCTTGGGCCAAACCCCCAAATTGAACATTTCACTACCAAATTCTGGGCAAATCCTAGATGTGATTTTCTTATTCCTATACATCCCTAGATTATGTTTTGATATGATAGACCTTTTGGATTGGCAGCTTATTAGTAGTTATCACCTCGTAAAGGTACGGAGTGCTTTTTTCAAAAACGGAGTTTTGCCTAGAAAAGTCCCCTGCCATATATTGCTCCCCTTCGTATGATTCGCGCCTAGCTGTGGTGTGGTTGTGATAGAGACATGAGCCTTTTCATGTTCTTTATGCGCCTGAGTCTCCTAAACACGTAGAGACCAACCCCGAGTCGATCAGAGATTCCTGCGATGAGCTATGGTAACTTTACCGCACCTACCCCCTACCGATGAATGCCTAATTTTTGCGGTTTTCCGGAGGTATTGTGCGGTAGGTGCGGTAAAGTTACCATAGCTCAGCGTAGGAAGCTTTGATCGACTCGGGGTTGGTCTCTACGTGTTCAGGAGACCCAGGCGCATAAAGCTAACCTGGCTCATGTCTCTATCACAAGCACAGCCCGAGCTATGCGCGACTGACGTGAAGGGGAGCAAAATATGGCAGGGGACTTGTGGACCCGAATGCAGGACACTGAGGCGGAGTCAGATGAAAGGTCAAACCCATGGATGGGTACATTTATTGTTTTCTGAATTTGTATGTTTAAATATACAAATGATACATTATCTACTTAAAATATGCGTTAATTTACATAGTTTTCCAGAATAAAAATCTAAAACAAAGTGCTTAAAACAAATAAAGTGTGTGTTTACCTCCTCAAATAAATTAACTTAGCCCCAGCCAGATCCATATTTAGAGGTAAGTTAGCAAGCTAGTTTAGAGTTAGTGGTAATGTATAGCTGGTTACTGGTTAGATAACGAAGCGACCTTGGGTTCCCTGAAAGGTGCTATATAAATGCAAGTTATTATTATTATTATTATTATTATTATTATAACTAGCTAGCTAGTTTTTTCTACCATAAATCATCTCCTGAAGCCACAACCATCTCCCACTACTGAGGCTACAGAGCAGCGATGTAACAGCTTCATTGACTTTTTCAGATCCAAGGTCAACAACATTCGCTCTCTGATACCCAGCTCTTCCTCTCTGTCTCCCTCTGCTACCAACCCCTCGCCTGGGAGTTTGCCATCTCTCCCATGTTTCACAGAGGTTCAACAGAGCCACATTATGGAAATCCTTAGAGGAATGAAATCATGCACTTGCGCCCTGGACCCCATTCCCACTGCTCTGCTCAAGTCATACACCAACCTTGCCTTCCTGTCCAAGGTGCTAGTGAAGGAAGTTGCTTCCCAACTCCAGGATCACCTCAAACACAACAACCTGTTTGAAAGATTTCAGTCAGGCTTTCGCTCAGCCCACAGTACAGAAACGGCTATGCTAAGGGTGACGAATGAACTGCTAATGACATCCTCCTGGACCTGACAGCAGCATTTGACATGGTGGATCACACTATCCTCCTAGAGCGCCTCCACACCACCATTGGACTCTCAGACTCTGCACTGAAGTGGTTTCAGTCCTATCTCTCTGGCAGGACTGAATACGTCTCACTGGGAGGATGCAAGTCCAGACTTCTCCCTGTTACCTGTGGTGTTCCACAGGGGTCGGTTCTCGGCCCCATCCTCTTCATCACCTACATGCTCCCCCTCGGTCGTGTCATCACCAGATATGGGATGTCTTTCCATTGTTATGCTGATGACACACAGCTCTACATTAAAACTACCCCAAGCCCCTCTGCAGCCATGTCATGTCTCACCACCTGTCTTGAGGAGATAAAGGCATGGATGAACAACAACTTCCTTCAGTTAAACAGTAACAAATCCGAAGCTCGTCTTGTTGGCACCCCACACCAGGTTCAGTCTTCGCCCATATCACAGCTCACCTTCGAGGGTCAAGTCATCCTCTTCTCCTCCTCAGTTTCAAATCTGGGGGTTAGGTTTGACCCTCACCTGACCTTCAGTGACCATATAAAACACCTGTGCAAAACCTCCTTCTATCATCTCAGAAATATTTCCAAACTCCGTCCCACTCTAACCCTGTCAGATGCAGAGAACTTGTCCATGCCTTTGACTACTGCAATCCGCTCTTCATCGGGATTCCTGGCAAAAGCATACAGAAGCTGCCATACATCCAGAACAGGGCTGCCAGGATCCTGATGAGAGTCCACAAATACAAGCACATAACCCCTGTTCTACACTCACTACACTGGCTCCCTGTCTCATTCAGGGTTGACTACAAAGTCCTTCTTCTCACCCACAAATGCATCAACGGACACGCACCTCCCTATCTACAAGAACTCATCACTCCACAAACCTCCACCCGCACCCTCAGGTCTTCAAACAGTTTGCTCCTCCAGGTCCCCAATACCAGGCTCCGCACCATGGGGGACCGAGCCTTCTGTTCGGCTCCGCCGTGCCTGTGGAACAGCCTTCCTATAGCCAGCTAAGGGCAGTACAGAGCCTGTGCAACAGCCTTCCTAGCCAGCTAAGGGCAGTACAGAGCCTGTGGAACAGCCTTCCTAGCCAGCTAAGGGCAGTACAGAGCCTGTGGAACAGCCTTCCTAGCCAGCTAAGGGCAGTACAGAGCCTGTGCAACAGCCTTCCTAGCCAGCTAAGGGCAGTACAGAGCCTGTGGAACAGCCTTCCTAGCCAGCTATGGGCAGTACAGAGCCTGGACTCTTTTAAGACAGGCCTTTGACTGTTGAACTGTGTTCATTTTTGTGATTTATTTTGAGTTGTTTTACTATGTTTTTAACTTATTATGTTTGAGGTTTTTTTACTCTGTAGCACTCTGAGATTCTTTTGAATGAAAAGTGCAATACAAATAAAATGCATTATTATTATTTATAGTTAATAACACTTTAGTTAGCTAGCTAAACTAGCAAAGTAGCCTGTTGTGTACCCAGGCTTGAGACAGGGTTTTATATTGTAGTAATATTAATGTAACTTAATTTACATTACATTTACAGAAGATTCCTTGTTTGTAGTTGTAATGAGATCTGCCCCAATTACTGCACCCTGACAATATTTTAGTTTAGAATAAGGTTGGTAATTTAATGTCAAACTAGATGTATTCCTCTATTTCAGAGACCCACATCATCAGCAGTAAGTGTAAGTCTAATGATGGATCCAACTTCAGGTGAATGCAGCAGCAACCTGCCAAGAAAGCGGCATGGACAGCATCATCCACTGCTCTGATGATGGACAGCATCATCCACTGCTCTGATCATGGACAGCATCATCCACTGCTCTGATCATGGACAGCATCATCCACTGCTCTGATGATGGACAGCATCATCCACTGCTCTGATCATGGACAGCATCATCCACTGCTCTGTCATGGACAGCATCATCCACTGCTCTGATCATGGACAGCATCATCCACTGCTCTGATCATGGACAGCATCATCCACTGCTCTGTCATGGACAGCATCATCCACTGCTCTGATCATGGACAGCATCACCCACTGCTCTGATCATGGACAGCATCACCCACTGCTCTGATCATGGACAGCATCATCCACTGCTCTGATGATGGACAGCATCATCCACTGCTCTGATGATGACTCCAACTCAAACCTGGTGTCACCCCAAAACCTGGACTTATGGAGAACTTTGTTGAGGGCGGCAGAAATCAGAAAACATCTCCCAATTTTGGACCACACCTACCACCGGACTCCATACACCTACAGCTTTCACTGCCTTGTGGGCTAAATAAATGTAACTGTTCATCTGCCTCCGCCTCAGTCTCCTGCATTCGGGTCCACTCCCGTACAGAACGTAGGCTAACACACATTTTAAATGACAGCAGTCCATACTTTAAGAGGGGATAAGGTATTAAACTACTAACAACAAGGTCCAACAAGGTCTATCACATCAAATAATAATCTAGGGATGTATAGTAATTAATTACTGTCTTTATCCAATCTGTGGTCCAAATGTTCTTTAAAGATATGCAAATTAACTCATATTTTAAGTAGATAATACATCATTTGCATATTTAAACAGAACATTTCTGAAAACTTGTAATACAAAAAAATATTGTCTCAATGTAAGTAATCAACTGGGGAAGTTTCATGGTGATATCTATTAGGTAAAATGTTTTACCCATCAAAAAGTCCCCGGCCATATTCTGCTCCCCTTCGCGTCAGTCGCGCATAGCTCGGGCTGTGCTTGTGATAGAGACATGAGCCAGGTTAGCTTTATGCGCCTGGGTCTCCTGAACAAGTAGAGACCAACCCCGAGTCGATCAGAGCTTCCTACGCTGAGCTATGGTAACTTTCCCGCACCTACCGCACAATACCTCCGGAAAACCGCAAAAATTAGGCATTCGTCGGTAGGGGGTAGGTGCGGTAAAGTTACCATAGCTCATCGTAGGAATCATTGATCGACTCGGGGTTGGTCTCTACGTGTTTAGGAGACTCAGGCTCATAAAGAACATGAAAGGGCTCATGTCTCTATCACAATCACAGCACAGCTAGGCGCGAATCATGCGAAGGGGAGCAGGATATGGCAGGGGACTTTTCTAGGCAAAACTCCGGTTTTGAAAAAAGCACTCCGTACCTTTACGAGGTGATAACTACTAATAAGCTGCCAATCCAAAAGGTCTATCATATCAAAACATAATCTAGGGATGTATAGGAATAAGAAAATCACATCTAGGATTTGCCCAGAATTTGGTAGTGAAAAATGGTTTGGCCCAAGGACTAATAGTGTTATTGCACATTCATTTAAAGTGTCGCAGTTTGCAGGCTTGAAATGTACACATTTGTGCCTCAGCACTACACCTGATTTTCAATCCAGCAGCTGCCATCAATCCGTCCAGACTGTCCAGGGCCCAGAACCTAGGTCTTTGCTGTGTTCAGGGCCTGGATGGCCCTGGGGTAGAAGCTGAGCTTCAGTCTGTTTGTCCTTGCGAACATGGTCCTGTACCGCCTGTTCGAGGGCAGCCGAGCAAAGTGTTCGTACCCAGGGTGGGATGGGTCTCTGGAGATCTTGGAGGCCTTCCTGAGGCAGCGTGTGTTGTACAGCTCTTCCAGAGAGGGGAGGGGGGCGCCGGTGATCTTCTGGGCCGTTCTCACGACTCTCTGTAGCGCATTCCTCTCTGCGGCTGTGCAGCTGGAGAACCAGTTGCAGATGCAGTAGGTGAGGATGCTCTCCACTGCGCAGCGGTAGAAGGCCACCAGCATCTCCTGTCTGATGTGGTCTTTCCTGAGGACTCTCAGGAAGAAGAGCCGCTGTTGTGCCTTCTTGATGATGGCTGCTGTGTTGTTCTTCCAGGACAGGTCATCCTGTATGTGCACCCCCAGGAATCGGAGGGTTGAGACTCTCTCCACGCTCCCTCCGTCGATGAGCAAGGGCTGGACCTCAGATTCTAAGCGGATACTGTGGAGGAGCCAGCCAAAATCACCCAGACAATACCCAGAGACAGGAACAGTATAAATGGAAACTTTATTAGAATAAATACTAAAAGTTTGGAAAAAAAAGACTCTTTAAAAACAGCAATGTCCGATGAGATAGGATATTCCGATAACTCTTGACTGGGGCTCCGCCCAGGGTTGACTCCAGACTGCACCCCGTCGCCTATGGGGAGGTCCGACGCGTCCTCACGACCCAGCGTGGCTCCAATCACTCAGCTGGGGGACAGGAAAGAGTGGCTCAGCAGGTTGCACGAGCGACAGGCAACCGCACAGCCCACAGTCCATCAACTGGCTCTATGCTAGACAGTAGGGTTAGCCCTCAACCTACAAAGTAAACAAACAAAATACACGACTGCCGATAAGACAGAAATAATAAATGAATGCAGAAAAAGAGCTTGCCACTAGCTCGTCGTAACACTACATTCAACCAAACAAATGAAAACAAAATACGATTCACAAGGAAAATACTGGAGGGGCTAACCCTAGACCACTATATACGTTCGAGGCAAGCCAAGGGTCGGAACGCTCGTTCTGGCGACAGTTATTGATAAAATTCACTTAACTTGGGAAGGGCGCTGGCTGCACCCTCCCAAGTTTCCCAACAGGCCTCTGGTAATCACAACCCACAGTACTCAGACACGGACAGCTCCGTTGGTGGCCAGTCGTCCCTCTGTCGGGACCACTGCTCGGCGCCTGGTGCGTATTCAGCTGTAGGAGAGACAAACACCTCACGTCACGGCGTGTCACTGGCCACGGGAACCCACCGAGATATGCGTGAACGAGAGTATAGAGAAGGGGTACTTAGCTCTGGGAAGGGTGTTTTGCTTCACACCCTCCCGTATCCCCAATCAGGCGTTCTCTCGTTCTAACGCCGAGGGTCCCTCTGGTACTCGGCAGGTTTTCGTCTGGTGGTCGTCTCGTTGTCGCTCTCTGTCTTGTTGTCGCTCTCTCGTCGTAACCCTTGTTCCCGAACCGCTCGTCTCCTACTGTTTGCTGGTGCCTTAAATAGAGAGTAAAGGGGAACAGTGCCACTCCCAGTCCCCAATCACTCCTAACCAGCACCAGGTGTGTATAGGAGAGGAGTAGGAACAGACATGGTGTGCTTCTACCACCAGGAGGGAAACAGAATACAAATTAAAAAAGGTTTTGTGTGTGCACTAACCCAGGGTGGCAAAAGAGACAGTACATAAAACAATGACAAGTTATTTTCTTTGTCACCCCGTGACACATGTATCCGATATAATACCACCTCTGAACGCGACCCAGGTCGAATTTTAAAAAGTCAGATTTCATGCGCTGTTCCTACGGTCATGCATAAATCAGACCTGAGTCACATGTCGGCAAAAAATCGGATTTGGGTCACATTTCACTGCCGTGTGAACGAAGCCTAAGAGACTCAGGAAGTACAGGATCCTCAGGTCCCGTACCAGCAGGCTTCTTCTTCAGGCTTCTTTCACAGAGCTTCACTCTGATCAACAATCTCACACACACGCACACACACACACACACACACACACACACACACACACACCCGCTGGATCATCAAGCAGAAACAACAGGTGGGACGATCAGAACAAGCCTCACATGTGACAGCTGCTGGCCAAAAGGGTATTTAAAATAAATAAATAACTAGGTTTAGAAGAAGGTGATAGAAGAAGGTTTTTCCTTCTATCAATGGCCCCGGGCCTGAGCTAGATTACTCTTCCTGCTACGACTGGTGGATTGATGATTCACTTGCTTAGTCAAATGTATTCAGTGTTTCCTCTAGGATTTTTCACATTAGTGGTGGGGTGGTCAGTTTACGGCGATTTTTTTCCCGCATGACACACACACACACAGAAAGATCATCAGCTCATTGAATATTAAGTACACAAGAGTAGAGTAGGCTACATATGGAACCGGGAACGCGCATACAGCACTGAACAACATCCGTAGAATATAAACTTGTGACTGACAGTCACATACATACATACACACACACACACACACACACACAATTAAAGATCATCAGCTCATCAATACGAAGTAGGCCTACATGAGAGTACACGCACAAAACCGGCTAACGTTACTGTTTACACAAGTAAAATCACAGTGTGACAGTCAGATGGAGCATTCGGTAAACAACGAACAGCAAGGTAATGCTATCAGCTGAGTTAAAGAAAACCAACTCTTACCTTTGATGACACCGACATGATCTCTGTTTACCCGTACCTCCGCCGTTCTGTTCGTGGTGATTTTAGAGGCAATAGATTCTTTTTGCCCCGCGCATATTGCTATGAATAGTTCGAAGCTAGCGTTAGGTGCGAGGCTGCTTGGTTAACCCATTAGCGGGAACATTATTTGTTTCACAAAATAGCCTGATTTAGTTGACCATGAACATCAGAGACATACGATGAATGTTCATCTAAAATACTCTATACTGAGCACTGGTATAAGAACATGAACCAGAGAACAGCAGTAAATGCAATAACCCACAGTCGTCGCTGATGATGTTGCATTTTCGATTAGGATACGTATGGGATTAAAGGGACCGGCGCCGGGCGAAGAGAGAGAGAGAGAGAGGAGAGTGATTTCCTGAAATCCAAATGTCCCGCGAAATTCGGACCAATCACAAAACTGTTTTGCAAGCGCGTCGCCTCGCGCCGTGCGCCTGTTGAGAGCGATTCAGTCTCGATTGCAGTGCGAACACAAACAACGAGGTTAATTGCAACATTGTAACTTATTGTAACTTACTACACCCTAAATCGTAACGAAATGTAGGTCTAGAAGCGGCCTAAATCTAGCTTCAATCTGCTTTTTTTCTGTTCTCCGGTCATAATAACTGAATCAATTAGTGGCGGAGAAAATTCATTCGTGGCGGCCCGCCATGAATCAATGCATATAGAGGAAACACTGGTATTGACTGTAAGTAGCTTTGGAATAAGGCGTCTGCTAAATGCCAAAAATGTAAATGTAAGCCGGCAGCCGATTTAATGTTCTGACTTTTATTTAGAAAAATGTAAATACATTTCAGCATTGTTGAAAATCAATGACACACTCGCTAGTCAACTAACACAGCTTGTTTTGTGAGCCTGCTCCATCCCGCAGTCCCTCCCTCCTTCCCTCCCTCCTTCCCTCCCTCTCCCTCCCTCCCTCCCTCCCTCCCTCCCTCCTTCCTTCCCTCCCTCCCTCCCTCCCTCCCTCCCTCCTCCAGTAAGCCAGTGCAGGTGAGTTGGAGGGGGCGGGGCATCCGTGT
>NC_137690.1:41147363-41157363 GCF_963989245.1 Nansenia antarctica
CCCGAACAGGACTCCATTACAATAGTCCAGACGGGAGGTGACGAAGGCGTGGATGAGGGTTTCATCAACGGAGTCAGTGAGGGAGGGTCGTAATCTGGCGATGTTTTTGAGGTGGAAAAAGGCGGATTTAGTGATGGATTTTATGTGGGAGTGGAAGGAGAGGGTGGAGTCCAGGATGACGCCCAGGTTTCGGACTTTCGGAGGATGGGGAGATGGAGCAGCCGTCGACCTCGAGGATGAAGTCCCCAACCTTCCGGAGCAGCGCCTTGGGTGCCACAACCATGAGCTCTGTTTTCTTGGTGTTGAGTTTGAGAAGGTTAGATGTCATCCAGGTTTTTATTTCGAGCAGGGAGTTGATGAGGGACTGGGGGGTGAGCGGAGAGGATGGGGTGGAGCTGAGGTAGATTTGGGTATTGTCGGCGTAGCAGTGGTAGTTAGCATGTAAATGGTGAAGAGGAGGGGTCCAAGTACAGAGCCTTGGGGGACGCCTTGGTTGACTGGGGCTGGGGGGGAGCTTGAGCCGTGGATGGAGACAAACTGTTCCCTGTTTGAGAGGTATGATGTGAACCAGGAGAGGGCTGTACCAGTGACACCCAGGTGGGTGGAGAGGCGGTTGAGGAGGATGGTGTGGGAGACAGTGTCGAAGGCAGAAGAGAGGTCCAGGAGGATGAGGATACTGAAACGGCCCGAGTCAGCAGCAATGAGGAGATCATTGGTGATTTTAATGAGGGCGGTTTCCGTGCTGTGGTGGGATCTGAAGCCGGATTGTAGGGGCTCATAGAGCTCATGGTTGGACATATACTGATGGATTTGACCAGCGGCTGATCTTTCCAGGGTTTTACTCAGGAAGGGAAGGTTGGAGATCGGCCGGTGGTTGTGGTGGTCATCAGGGTCCAGACCAGGTTTCTTGAGGATGGGGGTGACTGAGGCAGTTTTGAAGCTGGTGGGGACTGTGCCAGATAGCAGGGAGGTATTAATAATATCCACCATGTAGGGGTAGAGGGTGGGTAAGCAGTCCTTGATCAGGGCTGTGGGCATGGGGTCCAGTGAGCAGGTTGAGGTCTTGGCCAGGGTGACCAGCCTGGCGACCTGGGCAGCGTCCACTGGAGAGAAGAAGGAAAAGCAGCATTGGGGGGGGGGGGGGGGGGGGGGGGCACGGCGCTGGGGGGGGGGTCATCATATGGCTGGGGTGCAGGAGGAGTGGGAGGGGCTGGTGCCCGGAGCTGCTGGTGGATGGAGTCAACCTTTGTCCGTTGTTGGTCGCAGCGCTTTCCGGTACAGAACACCCTCAAACTCACCGCCCTCACCTCACTCACTGCTTTCAAACAAATCCTGCATCGAACCATAGTCGATCAATGCACCTGCTGAGAACAGTCTCTCACCCATCCCATAACCCATCACTGCCTCATTTTAAGTACCCCTGCTCCACTACCCCCGCTATCCCTCACCTCCGCTCTTCCTCACCCCTACCTCCTCCTTCTCTCTCCCCTCTCTCTGACTGTTAGTATTTTAATGCATCTGTATTTGCCAGTGTTTTATTGTTGTAAATTATTTAACCTTGTTTTATTTCTAGCTTCCCACCCCCCCCCCAAAGAGCCATTGCTTTTTGGTCAGGCTGCATTTGTAAATAAGAATTTGTTCTTACATGTTTGCCTGGTTAAATAAAGGTTAAATAAAAAAATTAAATAAAAAAATTAAATAAAAACTTTGAGTGAAAGAAGTCCAGGAATTTGGAGCAGCGGTCGGGAGCACCAGGTGGGGGGCGTCGGAGTAGACGGTTGATGGTGGTGAATAGTGTTCTGGGGTTTTGCTGGGAGCCAATGAGACGGGAATAATAGGGTCTTAGTGTGGCAGTGTACATGTAGGCACTTGTAGGCAGTCACATGGTCCCTGTAAGCCAGGAGATGGACTGTGAGGCAGTTTTTTTGCATAGGTGTTTGATGTGGGTCTCGTAGGTGAGGTGAGGGTCCATTTTGACGCCCAGGTTGGTGACAGATGGAGAGGGGAATGTTTTGGCCAGAGAAGGTGATGCTGGTGATGGTGGATGACCGGACCTGGTTATAGGGTCAGGGTTATAGGGTCAGGATCAGGGTTATAGGGTCAGGATCAGGGTTATAGGCAGGGGTGCACATAACTTTTTGGGGCCAGTGCTCAGAGGAGCACCTAGGGATGCTGCTTGGTGCTCCCCGAGCTCGCGAGTCACGATCCGTCCCACAGGATGGATGAAAAAGGGATACATGGATAACTTATATTAGCAAAACTACATTTATTCATAAATAAAGATGAACGAACAAATGATTGTGTGCAAAACAAAAGAAACAAATGCAAAATCAAATGACTGCTCTTTAGGCATGAAAGTCTGTCAGACTCCTGTAAACACAATGAACTGACATCTCTTTAAGCACTAACTGAATGTCTGTTCTTTAAACACACTGAAATAAACGGACATCTCACTGCTCTGTTCTGTAAACACTGAAATCAACTTTTCAACAAAAAGTTACAGCCTAAGCATTTATTTATGCTACAAGCTTAATCATCATCATCACTGCTCTCTTGACTGCTGTTATCACTGTCCTCAATTTCAACCATGGTAGAGGATGTTGTAGGCTATCACTTTAAATAGCTCATTATTTTGATTGTGCAACAACGTTTTTTTTTTTTAATAGAATTCCCAACCATATTCCCTGGGTCAGGGGTCTAGGTGCGATAATGAAGCTGTAAAACAAACGTCTGAACGTTTGAAAGCTTCAGAGAAAAGTCCCTTGGTGTTGTTTTTCCTTTTAGCGACGAGTCGTTCGGGACTGAATTTTCACGTGGCGGCGTGATAACCGTGCGATACGCGATACGCGGAATGAAAATACGAGTTACGATACTTTCCGAATGTTTTCGTGAGGGGAGTCGCCGTGGTCGTCGTCGGTCGACTGTTGTGATGGATTACTCGTCGGGCCTTCGGCTGAGGGGATGGCAAATAGTTACTTAGTGGGGCTTGCCTCAGTGATGCAGCAGTCAGCAGTTGGATTTTGAGGAAGTAAATTCCTCTCCCAGCGGTTCCAGCTGTTGGTGCGCAAGAGCGCGTTCATGCGGCTGATCTGCCGCGCAGCATGCATTTTGGCGACCAGACTGTGTGAGCGTGGTCATGGTTCACCAGACTGTATTCAGAGTTCTCCACAGAGTGACGCTTGACCTTGTCCACTAGGCGGCGCTACTATGAAGGTGGATGTGGGTCAAAATTCGCAAGGTTGTAAATTTGATTTGAGAACTTAAAATGTGCACTCACAGCCTTGATGTGAGAACTTGTCTTCTTGAGTTTTGACCCAATTCCTGCGATAAACTTCGATCAAAACTAATTTGAGCACTAACCATACGTAACCATAAAGGCGAGAGAGCAGGGGGGGATGCGGGCATGCAGTGGGTGATTGAGTGCAATGCTTGACCAATCACAAAAGAGCATTTTCCAGAGGATTTCCGCGCCATTTGAGAGCATTTCCGCACTACGAAGGCAACATGGAGGATAGTTCCCACATTCCTAGGGGAAGTGTAGCTAGCTAGCTATATTCCAAAAATGTTGTCTGTTAACTCTCTAAACCTTATCAGTATTACGCTTCACTTGTTTTTTTCTTTCATCGAAATACGTGAAAATATGTGGAAGAGTCCCTCTGACTGGTCACTTACCTAGTTTATGCTAGCTAGCTAGCATGCTAGCTCACGACCAGTAATGTATGCTAATGTAAGCTATCCATCTAGCAAGTGTTTATTTATTACAATGTAAATTCATGAAACATTAGCTACATATTCTACTTCGGTCAATGTTTGTCATCAGTCCTTAAAATCATTTGATCGATGATTGATAAAAATCAAATTTCAAATGTCTTTATTGTATAAGTCCTATGTTGTAACTCTCTTAACGTCTATGAGCGTTCTGATGTCTAATCACCCTAGCTAGCTAGCTTACATAAGGGTCATGAGCTAGCTAGCATAAACTAGGTAAATTACCAATGGCGGCAAGCTACCATGCAAGGCACCAGCCCACTGGAACCACCGACCTTGTGATCATTAGACGCCGGCTCTACTTCCTGAGCCACAGCCACCACAAGGGAGGAGATTAGACACACACACACACACACAAACACTTCTACTGCGAATGAGATGACTGCCGTCTGACAGGAAGAGGAGGAGTTTCTCACCAGGCTCCGCCCCCGTGTGTAGGCCCTCAGATGACCCCTGACCCTGAGGGACCTCTGAAGCCCTTCCCATTGGGGCGGGGCCAGGCCGAGCAGCAACGACACCAGTGGACAGGAAACCCAAATATGGGCCTCGCCACTACCATCCTCCACCACTGCCCTGTAAGACACACACACACACACACACACACACACACACACACAGTTACATTTGAGTGTCCAAACATTAAAGGGATGGTTCACACATTTGACACATCATGTTGTTGACGGACGGTTATTCAGCTCTGTCCAGCAACATCATAATTCTAGGTTCCAAAGCTACGAGTGTCTCAATACCACTGGCGGACTCAGGGGGGGAGCAGGGGGGGCGGCTGGCCCCCCTGGTGCCCCCACGGTTGAAAACGTTGCACTTAAGTGCCCTTTTGAGTGGCGAAAACGAGAGGGTGTGCCCTATTAGAGCCCCTCCAATGGTCTAAACTTGACCATGTGCCCCCACCGTTGAAAAACATCCCACTAAAGTGCCCTTTTGAGTGGCAAAAATTAGAGGATTTGCCCTATTGGCTGCCCCTCCAATGGTCTAAACATGACCATGTGCCCCCATAGTTGAAAACATCACTCTAACGTGATCTACTGGGATTTTCTTGCACAACCATCTCTAGTATTTACAGAGAATGGTCAGAAAAAGACAAAAATATCCAGAGAGCGGCAGTTCTCTGGGCGAAAATGGTGGTGGTGGTGTAATGGTGTGGGGGATATTTTCTTGGCACAAATCTGCAGCAATTGTGTGATGCTAGAATGTCAATATGGACCAAAATCTCTGAGGAATGTTCCCAGCACCTTGAATCTATGCCACAAAGAATTAAGGCAGTTCTGAAGGCAAAAGAGGGGGTCCAACCCGGTAATAGCAAGGTGTACTGGTGCAAGTGGCTGGTGAGTGTATGTTAGTGCAAATAACTAATTTGACTACTATTGATTTGATAATGATGTATCATTTATATAAAAAGCCTTAATGTTGAGCCCTGGTACAAGTGTTCTCCAGTGCCTTTTGTCCGCTATAAGGTGGTGGTAAGTTGAAGTTTGTGGTGTCGCAGCAAAAAAGCGCGCCAATTTTTCTCCAATTTTTTTAGATAGGAGGGAGAAGAGAAGAGAAGAGGAGAAGAGAGGAGGAGAAGAGGAGGGGAGAAGATAGGAGGAGAAGAGAGGAGGAGAAGAGGAGGGGAGAAAAGAGGAGGAGAAGAGAGGAGGAGGAGAGTCTTACTTGGCTTCAGACTGGAACACGGCTGAGGTGGACAGACAAGGAGGCTCAGACCTGCTGCACTTCTCCTGGAGGGAGGGAGGGAGGGAGGGAGGGAGGTAGAGAGGCAATGGAGGGAGGTTAGAATTATATACCGTACTTGGTTTTACCAGCATTAAGCACCAACCCAACCTCAGCTGAACCTCTGCTAACCCTAACTCAACCTCTGCTAACCCTAACTCAACCTCTGCTAACCCTAACTCAGTGGTTCTCAAACTTTTTTTGTCAAGCCCCCCTTGGGAGGACAAAACATGTGACCACCCTCACCCCAACAACACTGTCACAACATGAGTCCCCCTCACAGTTATGGTTTGACCCACAAAACGGACATAATCCTTTGTGACAAGTTAATATGCAAATGCTTAACGATAAACAGCCAATCAGTGAACACATGGAAAATAACAGTAGCCACGAACTCTGGTTCACTAGCTAGCTAGCTACAATACATAAACAGGCGATAACGTTCTGCCACAGTTTTTTTTTGTGCTATTTTCGGCGGAATACATTACGTGGCCGAAGCATTTTCTGACGTTTTTCTTTTCCTTGTCCCTGTTAGACATGCCTTCATTATGAACAGCTAGGCTACAGTTGTCCCTGTTAGACATGCCTTCATTATGAACAGCTAGGCTACAGTTGTCCCTGTTAGACATGCCTTCATTATGAACAGCTAGGCTACAGTTGTCCCTGTTAGACATGCCTTCATTATGAACAGCTAGGCTACAGTTGTCCCTGTTAGACATGCCTTCATTATGAACAGCTAGGCTACAGGCTACCTCCTGTCTCTCGCGCCCCCCAGGGCCCTAACCCTAACCCAACCTCTAACCCTAACCCAACCTCTAACCCTAACCCAACCTCTAACCATAACCCAACCTCTAACCCTAACCCACATGTGTCAAAGTCAAGGCCCGCGGGCCGGATCAGGCCCGTGAATGAGTTCTCTCTTGCCCGCGGGATGATATTTAATTACTATTAAAACCGGCCCGCAGTATTATGTGCCCGCAGCACCATAATACTACAAGTCCCAAGATGCACTGCGAGTGCATTGGCGCGTACCGAGTGCCCGCGAGTGCCGCGAGCGAGCGCGACCCCGCGTCTTCTCTTCGCTTCAGTGACAGTGGAGACCTAAACATCGCCGTCAAATTTCATCTCCCTCTCCCCCAAAATGGCCAAAAGAAAGGTGGACGCTGAAAACAGGGGGTTTCAAGACAGGTGGGAGGCAGAATACATGTTCACCGAAGTAAAAGGAAAGCCTGTGTGTCTTGTGTGTGGAGACAGCTTGGCTGTTATGAAAGAATATAACTTAAGAAGGCACTATGAAACATCAACGAAACACACAGACGCACAGAAAGACAAATACAAGAATATGAACACAGACCAAAGGCTACAGAAGGTAGAAGAGTTAAAAAGAAATCTTAAGTCCCAGCAGGCTATGTTCACAAAAGCCACATCACAAAGCGAGGCTGCAGTTAAGGCCAGTTTTATTGTGGCAGAAGAGGTCGCAAAATCAGCCCGGCCATTTACCGAGGGAGAGTTTGTAAAGAACTGTATGCTCAAAGTTTGTGACGTCGTGTGCCCAGAAAAAAGGCAGCTATTTTCAAATGTGAGTCTGAGCAGAAACACAGTTGCTGACCGTGTAAACCAGCTTTCCACTAATCTTAAAGAACAGCTTGTGATAAAAGGAAAAGATTTCATCGCATACTCCCTTGCTGTGGATGAGAGCACCGACATATCGGACATTGCTCAGCTGTCAATTTTCATCCGTGGAGTGGACCCAAGCCTGTGCGTGACAGAAGAGTTTTTGGGATTATGTCCGATGCATGGCACAACTACAGGAAAGGATCTGTATGAACAGGTATCCGGGTGTGTAAATGACATGGAGCTGCCTTGGGATAAACTTGTGGGACTAACAACAGACGGAGCGCCCGCAATGTGCGGTCATAAAAGTGGCTTGGTGGCAAGGATTCGGGAGAGAAAGAAGGAGAAAGACGGCACGGGTGAGCTGATATCTTATCACTGCATCATACACCAGGAGTCGTTGTGTGGCAAAGCTTTGAAAATGGAACATGTAATGAGCACCATAACAAGAGCAGTTAACTTCATTAGAGCAAAAGGTTTAAATCACCGCCAGTTCAAGACGTTTCTGGAGGAGTTAAATTCTGAGTATGGTGACCTGCTCGATCACACAGAGGTGCGGTGGCTAAGCAAGGGAAAGGTGTTGAAAAGGTGCTTCGAGCTGCGTGAGGAGATCTGTCTGTTTATGGAAAGCAAAGGGAAAGACACTACAGAGCTCCGTGATCAAAGTTTCCTGTGTGAAGTCGCATTTCTGTGTGACATCGCTGGCCATCTGAATGAACTGAACCTGCTGCTGCAGGGGCGGGGCCATCTCATCTCTGACATGTATTCTACTGTGAGGGTGTTTAAAACCAAGCTGAGCCTGTGGGAAACGCAGATGCGAAAAAATTACTTTGACCATTTTTCGTGTTGCAAGACCATGCACGTGCTGGTCTCTAAACAGCCTACTGAGCCTAGTGGGCCTACTGTCGTGTTCCCGAGTACACAGTTTGCTGACAAACTCGGCATACTTGCTGCCGACTTCAAGCGGAGATTTTCCGACTTTGAAGCCCAAAAAAGCAGGCTTCAACTGCTCAGCAATCCATTTGCAGTTGACGTGGAAAGTGCACAAGCAAATCTCCAAATGGAGCTGATTGAGCTCCAGTGTAATGACACACTGAAGGCAAAATATGAGTCCGTGGGCGCTGCGGAGTTTGCTCGTTTCATCCCCGACACAATGCCTGAGCTGCGCACCCAAGTTGCTCGCACGCTGTCTATGTTTGGCAGCACATACCTGTGTGAACAACTGTTTTCATTGATGAAACTAAACAAAACATCACATAGGAGTCGTCTTAGTGATGAACACCTGAACTCAATCCTGAGGATTTCCTCAGCTCAGAGCCTGACCCCAAACATTAATGAACTTGTACACAAGATGAGACACCAAGTATCGGGCTCAGCCTCAGACAAGTGAGCAGAAAGGACTTGGACTTGATATTTCTTTGAAGGGAATTTTTTTTTTTTTCTCCAGTTGAATGGACCCAGGGAAATGTTGCCTAAGAAATTAATGCAACTGTTTTGCACTTTTAGTTTGCATTGACTTTTCTAATTTTATTATAAAAGACAGTCATTGGTGAGGATCAGAGCAGCACACTGATTTGTTTTTAATGCATGCTGTTTAATTTTTGTGTTTATCTTGCCATTGAGCTTTGAGGGAAAATTACATTTAGCTGTTTACCTGTTTAAAAAAAAGAAGAAGAAAAAAAAGTTTTCAATTTATTACTGAAAGAGCCGTGAGAAAATATTGCAACTGATTTTATTTATGTTTTACTTAATTTAATTTAATGATTCATGTTAAGTGCAATATAGGCTGTGTTATTGGTATTGGTTCAATATGTGCAATAATTGCGAGTTTTAATAAACATTGAACCAGCCCGGCCCTCCACTTGTACCATTTTCTTTATTTTGGCCCCCTGTGTATTTGACTTTGACATGACTGCCCTAACCCAACCTCTAACCCTAACCCAACCTCTAACCCAACCTCTAACCCCAACCCAACCTCTAACCCAACCTCTGCTAACCCTAACCCAACCTGGATGTGAACAGGTGTGTCTGTCAGTAGGTGTGTCTGTACCTGTCTGTAGATGCATCCACAGAGGGAGCAGGTCCACTGCAGCTGCAGGTAGAGAACACAGACCACATGACCTCGGACACGACCCACAATGCCCTGCTGTGACCCCGCCAACGCCCACACGCCCAACTGCATCATGGGAGGGAGCGCCACTGACCTAGAGAGAGAGAGAGGAGAGAGAGAGAAACGGAGAGAGAGAAGGGGAGAGAGAGAGAGGGAGAGAATTGATTTGTTAGTGTGCTTGCAGTAGCAAGCAGGTACCCCCTCCAGCATGAGATGGTACCTGCAGCCCATTCAGGTTGCACTGGTAGTCCAGATCCTCCAGGATGGCACATCCATACGTGCCAGAAAAGTGGAGGAGGGGAGGAGGGGAGAGGAGCGGAGAGGAGAACAGAGGAGAGGAGAACAGAGGAGAGGAGAAGAGAGGAGAGGAGGACTTACTGAGTGTGTGTTGATCCCAGTGCAGTCACAGTCACACAGCTGACGGGGAGAGAACGACAATACACACCTCCTACCCTGAAACACACACACACACACACACACACACGTACATGACTACCTACGTAACCATAGGAACATAGGAAGCATGTACATGACTACCTACGTAACCATAGGAACATAGGAAGCATGTACATGACTACCTACGTTGATTGATTGATTGAAAACTTTATTAGAATGTTTGCAGAAGTAGGTACATGAAAGTACATATTACATACAAGGTCAAACTAAGAGGATAAAAACCCAAGAAAGCCACTGGCTTATTTCAATTGGGGTCCTTGACGTAACCATAGGAACATAGGAAGCATGTACAGGGTAAGACAACTAGCACATGGCGCTAGTGGT
>NC_137690.1:41159863-41179863 GCF_963989245.1 Nansenia antarctica
TGCCACTCTGCCTAGAAGGCCAGCATCCCGGAGTCGCCTCTTCACTGTAGATGTTGACACTGGCGTTTTGCGGGTACCATTTAATGAAGCAGGAGAATAGACTGTCGAGTTTCATATGAAAGTTCTCTTTTTCTGGCCATTTTGAGAGTATAATCGAACCCACAAATGTGATGCTCCAGATACTCAACTAGCTCAAAGGAAGGCCATTTGTATAGCTTCTCTAACCAGCAAAACCGTTTTCAGCTGTGCTAACGTAATTGCACATGGGTTTTCAAGGTTTTCCTAATCATCCATTAGCTTTTTAACGCAATTAGCAAACACAATGTACCATTAGAACACTGGAGTGACGGTTGCTGGAAATGGGCCTCTATACACCTATGTAGATATTCCATTAAAAAACAGATGTTTGCAGCTAGAATAGTAATTTTCCACATTAACATATAGAGTGTATTTCTGTTTTTTATTTATTTATTTTTTTGAACCTTTATTCTGCAGGAGGAAGTCCACTTGTCCGAACATAAAATGTACTTGTCCCGGACAAGCGGACAAGCCTTAATGTCGAGCCCTGGGCTTGAAGAATAGCCTAATGTTACTGCTGTTTTTGTTATTTCTTCGTACTTTTTTTTTATTGGATAAGCCTACCAATGCGATTGATAAGCCCATTGAGGTTGTAGTTGTATTGTATTTATTTGTCCTGGATTGGAGCTCATAGATTTGTTGTTGATTTCATTCCGTTTGGTTGACAGACACCAGAGAATTAATGTCATGTCCTTTTTTTCGACCCGCTGTATTTACACTCAAGCTTTATATCTGTATTTATATATTTATAGATGCTTTGTTAACGTGTTTGCTTTGTTGCATGTTGTTAATGTTTGGTTCAGAGAATAAAACTGGAACATGCATCACATTTTTGTCGTGTGAAAATAATAATGATACAGTTAAACCGTAAACTGCTGTTTATTTTGGGGACGGTTTAAAAATGAGATACCCAACCCTAACACACACACATGCACGCACACACACACCTCTGTCCCTGGGTGTGGCTCGGGGGGTCTTCTCTCTCTGGTCCTGCACTGTGATCCTCTGAGAGACCACTCCCTGGAACGAGACTATCTCCACAGTAGAGCTACACACACACACACACACACACACACACACACACACACACACACACACACACACACGTTAAGGCTAGTAGTGGTGGTGATGATGATGATGATGATGATGATGATGATGACGATGATGATGAAGAGTACCTGCAGTCCAGTACTTCAGACACAGACATGATTCTCTGACGGATAGCCTGGAGGAGAGAGAGAGAGAGAGACAGAGAGAGACAGACAGAGAGAGAGAGAGAGACAGAGAGAGAGAGACAGACAGACAGAGAGAGAGAGAGAGAGGGACGGAGAGAGAGAGGGACAGAGAGAGAGAGAGAGACAGAGAGAGAGAGGGACAGACAGAGAGAGAGACAGAGAGAGAGAGAGACAGAGAGAGAGAGAGAGAGAGAGTTAAACTATAGACCAGTTAAACTATAGACCAGTTAAACTATAGACCAGTTAAACTATAGCCCGTCTGGCGAGCGGTACGGAGTACCCCTGGATTGCGGATAAGCGATCATCAACGGATCAGACGGCGAGAGGTCCAGAGTCCAGAGTACCCCCCCCCCCTCCGGACTACAGAGAGGTCCAGAGTACCCCCCCACCCCCGGACTACAGAGAGGTCCAGAGTACCCCCCCCCCCTCCGGACTACAGAGAGGTCCAGAGTACCCCCCCCCCCCCTGGACTACAGAGAGGTCCAGAGTACCCCCCCCCCCCCCCCCCTGGACTACAGAGAGGTCCAGAGTACCCCCCCCCCCTCCGGACTACAGAGAGGTCCAGAGTACTCCCCCCCCCCCCGGACTACAGAGAGGTCCAGAGTACCCCCCCCCCCCCTGGACTACAGAGAGGTCCAGAGTACCCCCCCCCCCCCCTGGACTACAGAGAGGTCCAGAGTACCCCCCCCCCCCCCCGGACTACAGAGAGGTCCAGAGTACCCCCCCCCCCCCCCCCTGGACTACAGAGAGGTCCAGAGTACCCCCCCCCCCCCCCCCCCCCCCGGACTACAGAGAGGTCCAGAGTACCCCCCCCCCACCTGGACTACAGAGAGGTCCAGAGTATACCCCCCCGGACTACAGAGAGGGCGGTGCCCCGTCCTAAACCCTGGATCAACCGATCCCCCCTGACGCCAGCCGGCGAACACCCCCCGGTGGGGACCTTATATGTCCTTTTGAATTGAACATTACGGCAGTGCCGTTCCTTCCAGTGGGCAGTGCCCCTCACCCTTTCTGTTAGGAATAAATATGCAGATGAGGCTATAGAAACCTGCTGTCTCCTGGTCTTTCTAGCTGGTGTGTGTGCCTAGTCCCCTGGTCCTCCTGAGAGGGTTGTCACACTACATCTAAACTCTGTGCTCTTATACAATGTGTATCTGAACTCTAATACAACGTGTACATCTGAACTCTAATACAATGTGTACAACTGAACTCTTATACAATGTGTACAACTGAACTCTTATACAATGTGTACAACTGAACTCTTATACAATGTGTACAACTGAACTCTTATACAATGCGTACAACTGAACTCTTATACAATGTGTACAACTGAACTCTTATACAATGTGTACAACTGAACTCTTATACAATGTGTACATCTGAACTCTTATACAATATGTACAACTGAACTCTTATACAACAGTGTTTCCTCTATATGCATTTATTCGTGGCGGGCCGCCACGAATGAATTTCCTCCGCCACTAATTGATTCAGACAGTCCCCTTTGATTCAGGCTGCGCAGAAAGGCAGCGAGTTATTATGACCGGAGAACAGAAAAAAAGTAGATTGAAAAAAGCTAGATTTAGGCCGCTTCCAGACCTACATTTCGTTACGATTTAGGGCGTAGTTAGTTACAATATGTTACAATGTTGCAATTAACCTCGTCGTTTGTGTTCGCACTGCAATCGAGACTGAATCGCTCTCAACAGGCGCGCGGCGCGAGGCGACACGCTTTCAAAACAGTTTTGTGATTGGTCCGAATTTAGCGGGACATTTGGATTTCTCTCTTCGCCGGTCCCTTTAATCCCGTAAACGTATCCTAATCGAAAATGCAACATCATCAGCGACGACTGTGGGTTATTGCATTTACTGCTGTTCTCTGGTTCATGTTCTTATACCAGTGCTCAGTATAGAGTATTTTAAATGGACATTCGTAATGTATGTCTCTGATGTTCATGGTCAATTAAATCAGCCTATTTTGTGAAACAAATAATGTTCCCGCTAATGGGTTAACCGAGCATTCTCGCACCTAACGTGCAAGCACCTAGCTTCAAACTATTCATAGCAATATGCGCAGGGCAAAAATAATCTATTGCCTCTAAAATCACCACGAACAGAACGGCAGAGGTACGGGTAAGCAGGGCTCATGTTGGTGTCCTCAAAGGTAAGAGTTGGTTTTCTTTAACTCAACTGATAGCATTACCTTGCTGTTGTTGTTTTAGTTCCAAGATGGCGGCGCGATCAGACGCGAGGCTAGAGGGGCTCCTAACATCGGTGCTTTTTAGTGTTTTTAAGTACATTTGGATGTACATTTTTATGTCAGTACTTATAGGGAACGGTTGTGTAAATAGTACCTACAGCAGACTAGACTTACTAGAAGTTGGTGCGCAAAACGAGAGGACTGTAACTAACAACGGAATTTATTTTTTATTTTTATTTTTTTGGAGGGGGCACCAGGATGTGGAATTCTTGAAACAGCAGAACATCCCACTCGACATCGCTCGAACACCGGGTGAACAATGGTATACGATCCCAACCCTAAGGCGCAAGCGGCGGCGTCGAGATCGCAAGCAACGACGGGGCTGCAGAGGAGGCCTGCTAGCTAGGCTGAGGAGAAGCCCAGATAAGCCTGCTTTGCCGAGTATCTTTCTCTCCAACGTCAGGTCTCTGGCTAAGAAGATGGACGAACTGAGACTGCAGGTTGCTTCCAATAACAACGTGGGGGACAGCTGTGTGATTATTCTCACAGAAACCTGGCTCAACGACTCCATCTTGGACTCGGCCGTCGGGCTAGAAGGCCGCACTTTACACCGTGCGGACAGGACATTGCTTAGTGAGAAGACGCGCGGAGGCGGCCTCATTATATCTACGAAGGACAGCTGGTGCATAAACACAAAAACTGTAAGTAGCCACTGCTCCCCAGACCTGGAATACTTGACTGTTAAATGCCGACCCACATACCTCCCGAGGGAATTCAACACAGTGTACATAACATCTGTTTACATAGCGCCTAGCGCGGATGGTAGCTTAGCATTAGCGCGGCTACATGACTTCATCAGTAGTGGACAGAGCGCAGACCCACAGGCAGTTCATATAATCGCCGGGGACTTCAATCATGCTGAACTGAAGGGAGTACTACCCAAGTTCTATCAGCATGTTAAATGTGCAACAAGAGGAGAAAAAACACTGGATAAGGTATACACCAACATCAAGCTTGCTTACAAGGCTAGACCGCTAGCTCATCTAGGCATGTCTGACCACGTGTCAATCCTCCTGATCCCAGCCTACACTCCCATGAGGAAAAGTGCTCCCATCACCACTAAGACTGTCAGAACCTGGCCAGCAGGGTCCGCTCCACTGCAGATCTGACTGAATGACACCTCATGGCAGGAATATGAGCATGAGGTAGGGATGGACGGTTTCCAATTATTGAAACCGAAAAACCGTCAGAGAGTAAAACCGCGGTTTTCCGGTTAACCGAAAAATACAGTAAAAAAAATTAAAAAAAATAAATAAATTTGGAGAAAAAAAAAGAAAAAAAAGAGCGCCAATTTCAAATAATTGAGCCCTACTGCTACAATACACTCATGTCGAACACCATTAAAACACCGTAAGCACAGTCGCAACACATTTAGGCTACTTAGTTTCACAAATATAAGTGGAAAGGCAGACTTTTGTAAGCTACACCATACATGAAAACACATGAACACTTAACACACCAGCTCCGCTGATCCAGGGTGCACGCCTGCACGGAAGATCATCTCTTGGAACAGCGTCTTCATTGAATGAACTGCTTTCTCAATATCTTGGTTCTTAGACAAAGTTTCAGCTGCTGCTCAATGTATTTAAATATTTGAATACTGCTCAATAATCACTGAAATATTAGACTTAGAATTATGCAGTGAACATACTTAAAGCTTTTCATAAAAACCACATGCCGCGAGACTGACTCGTCCTGAACTGTCGTAAGTCAATCAACAAAGAATGCCCCATCAAAATAAAAGTGCCCATGGTAGAGCTGTCAAAATAGAGCTTTCAAAATAAATGTACTAATACAGATAGAGATAAATACAGAACTACCTTTGCGTCACTAAGTGGCCGCGTATCTTCTGAGACATGCGTTCTGTCATCACTTTCAGTAGCGCCTTCACACACAGTGGCGCTGTGCACAAACACTCTTGATCCGTATAGCTCTTGTTTTATTATATTGTGGTTTAGTAAATACTGCACTTGGAGTTACATTCAATGCATGATTTGTGCTATAGAACATAAATAAAGTTTGATTGATTGATTGATATCAAATCAAATCACATTTTATTTCTATAGCGCATTTCTCACAAAAGTGACCCAATGCGCTTTACAGAGAGCAGCGAAAATGATCTTATTAAATGTAAGCGAGTAATTGTAAAAAACCTTTCCTACCTACCAATAACTGAAGGCAACTATCTTTCCCATAGAGTGATTCGTTACCCTTAAATATAATCCCAATTAGATATTAATCCTCAGTTATTCTTCACAACTGACCAAACCTCTCACTCATTGCGCGGCAGATTCAGACTGTATCATTGTTATTTTCACACACGACAAACATGTGACATGTTCCAGTTTTATTCTTATTCTATTTTATTCTTCAAAAAAAAAAAAAAAAAAAAAAACGGTTTCAGACGGTTTTGATAAAAAACCGTTTCTATTTTTATAAACCCCGGTTTTCGGTTTAACCGAAAAACCGTCCATCCCTAGCATGAGGACCTGGAACAGTTCACGTCGTCGGTTCTGAACCACATAGTGAACTGCACCAACTCAGCCACCGTGGACAAACGTGTCCGGGTCTACCCCAACACGAAGCCATGGATGACTGTGAAGGTCCAAAAACTGCTCAAGGAGAGGGACAACGCCTTCTCAGCGAAGGACACACTGCTGTACAGCACCACCAGGGCTAACCTAAAGCGTGGCATCCGGGAGGCCAAGGCAGACCACAGAGAGAAGATTGAGGAATGCTTCCTGAGCAACGACTCCAGGCGGGTGTGGCAGGGGGTTCAGCACATGACAAACTTCAGAGCAGGCTCACAGCCGCGGAGGACAACCCCCTGCTGGCGGAAAAGCTGAACTCCTTCTACGCCCGGTTTGACGAGGGGCGAACGGAGGTAACCACAACACAAACACCACTCTCTCCAGCTCTCAGCAGCCTCACCCTCACAGAGCATGAAGTGAGACGCGTGCTGAAGGCGGTGGACCCCAGGAAAGCCTCAGGGCCGGATGGCGTCCTGGGACGGGTGCTGAGGGACTGCGCCGACCAGCTGGCCGGGGTTTTCACCAACATCTTCAACCAGTCCCTGTCCCAGGCCACCATCCCACCCTGCCTGAAAACCTCAACTATCATCCCAGTCCCGAAGAAAAGCACGGTGAGCTGCCTAAACGACTACCGCCCGGTGGCACTCACACCAATCATCATGAAGTGCTTCGAGAAACTAGTCCGGGCCCACATAGTCACACGCCTCCCGCCCAACCTGGATCCATACCAGTTCGCCTACAGAGCCCACAGGTCCACAGAGGACGCCATCGCAACGACTCTCCACTCCACTCTATCCCACCTGGAGAGGGGAAACAGCTACGCGAGACTGCTCTTTGTGGACTTCAGCTCTGCCTTCAACACCATCCTTCCAGACAGGCTAGTGACCAAACTACTAGACCTGGGACTATCACACTCTATGTGCATGGATCAAGGACTTCCTGTCTGACCGCCCCCAGAGGGTGCGGGTGGGCTCCCACACCTCCACAGCCCTCAGACTCAGCACTGGGTCCCCCCCAGGGCTGCGTGCTAAGCCCCATCCTCTACAACCTCTACACCTACGACTTGAGAGTCCTCAGGAAAAACCACATCAGCCAGGACATGCTTGTGACCTTCTACCGCTGCGCAGTGGAGAGCATCCTCACCTACTGCATCTGCGTGTGGTTCTCCAGCTGCACAGCCGCAGAGAGGAATGCGCTACAGAGAGTCGTGAGATCGGCCCAGAAGATCACCGGCGCCCCCCTCCCCTCTCTGGAAGAGCTGTACAACACACGCTGCCTCAGGAAGGCCTCCAAGATCTCCAGAGACCCATCCCACCCTGGGAACGAACACTTTGCTCGGCTGCCCTCGGACAGGCGGTTCAGGACCATGTTCGCAAGGACAAACAGACTGAAGCTCAGCTTCTACCCCAGGGCCATTCAGGCCCTGAACACAGCAAAGACCTAGGTTCTAGGCCCTGGACAATCTAGACATTTGATGGCAGCTACTAGATTGAAATCAAGTGCAATACTGAAACACAACTGTGAACATTTCAAACCTGCAAACTGCGACACTTTAAATGAATGTGCAATAACACTATGTGCAATATGACAACCCTCGGGTAAATAAGGTTCAGAGATAGGAAATGTTAGAATAGGTATAGCATAGCATAGAGTACAGCACAGTGTTTATTTGTATAGTATAGTATAGTGGATAGTGTACATAGCCTTTATTTATGTAAACCATCTCTTTTCCTTTCTTGTTTTTAGTTTTCTTTCCTAGCACCAGGGGAGCCCCCCCTCCCAAATTTCGTTGTTTGGTGCCTGTACTATATCAATGACAATAAAGACCATTCATTCATTCATTCATTGTTTACCGAATGCTCCATCTGACTGTCACACTGTGATTTTACTTGTGTAAACAGTTAATGAGTAACGTTAGCCGGTTTTGTGCGTGTACGTGTACTCTCATGTAGGCCTACTTCGTATTGATCTTTCTGTGTGTGTGTGTGTGTAATAGGGCTGCAACTAACGATTATTTTGATAATCGATTAATCTGCCGATTATCTTATCGATTAATCGATAAATCGGATACACAAAAAGCGGGGGGAAAAGATTTTAAAAAAAAGGCCTATACATATACATGTGCAAAATGAATAAGTATTAATAAAAAATAAAAAATAATATAAATAAAAAAGGCTTTGCTACATCAAATAGGTTTACCATGGACTATGGTGGTAGATTGTTTCAATAAAGTAGTTGAACTCTAGCTCAATACATGCATTGTTTTAGGTAATAACTTTGCTTAATGTAAAGGTCAGTAACCCAAAGTGCAATATAGGCTACAGACAAGACACTAATGTTTTTATATAACAGATATGCTCCAAAACAATGCAATGTGTCCTCTCACTCCATACAATAGGCTAGGCGACAGTCAGTGCCTCACTCTGCATTTGCATGGAGAGCAGGAGACCATGGAAGGGCTGAGCCCAGCAGGACTTATATAATAAAACAATAGGAAGTTAGCTGTAACCCTCCTCTATAGAAACATAGTTAGTGTAACCCTCCTCTATAGAAACATAGTTAGTGCTCTGGTTCTCAGCACAGCTACGCAGACTACAGCTGGACGAGCAGCGTAGTGACAGTCAGCTAGCGGCAGCAGCGAGCTAACCCTGCTAGCTAACTCACTAGCATGTCCTGACAGCAGACAGTCATAGGACAGTCATAGGTTCTACCCTTTCCGGCCATAGGTAGCGCTATGATTCGCGATGCCTACACCGGCCGCAAGACAGCGTGGCGTGCGTCAACAGGAAGTAGGTTTGTTATGGAAACAAAACCCGGAAAAAAAAATAAAATAAAAAAAAATACGACGACGAATCGATAATGGCATTCGTCGCCAACGAATTTCGTTATCGATTATTATCGATTTAATCGATTTGTTGTTGCAGCCCTAGTGTGTAATGCGCGTTCCGCATGTTCCGCTGCAGCTGTAGGATATATTGGTATTTGATCACCTTCTATATAAAATCACCTGCTCGGCTTTGTTTTGAGCGCCAGTGCGCTCCGCCACTAATGTGAAAAATCCGGGAGGAAACACTATACAATATGTACAACTGAACTCTTATACAATATGTACAACTGAACTCTTATATAATGTGTACATCTGATCTCTGTGCTCTTATTCTAATGTGTACATCTGATCTCCGTGCTCTTATTATAATGTGTACATCTGATCTCTGTGCTCTTATTATAATGTGTACAACAGCCATAATCTGCCTGGATTTGTAGTTGTAGTCAGACCCACTTCATGAATTAAGTCGTCCTCTCTCTGTTTCCAAACACCTGAGGAGGGGGAGGGGCTATCCTGAGGTGGGGGAGAGGCTCACCTGAGCATAGCACAGAGGCAGAAATGGGTGTGGCAAGGTGTGGATCCTCCAATCAGAACGAACCAGAAGGGAGGGGCTTGTATGGAGCTCTACGCCACTCCGCCCGGAAACACTGCAGCCAATCAGAACACTGGGATCCTGACGACAAGAACACAGCCAATCAGAAGACCGAAAAAACTAAAGACTCCAAGTCCCAAACCTCAGAGAGAAAGAGGGGGGGAGACAGAGAGAGAGAGACAGATAGAGAGAGAGACAGATAGAGAGAGAGACAGAGAGAGGCAGATAGGGAGATAGAGAGAGAGAGGGAGAGAGGGAGAGGGGGAGAGAGGGAGAGAGAAAGGGAGAGAGAGGGAGAGAGACAGAGAGAGGCAGATAGGGAGATAGAGAGAGAGAGGGAGAGAGGGAAAGGGGGGGAGAGGGAGAGAGAAAGGGAGAGAGAGAGAGTACCTGGGTGTTGGGAGCGATGAGTCTGTAGAAGGTGTCTGGTTGGATGAGAGGAAACCAGGAAACTGATGAATCTACAAACACCAACTCAACCTGAGAGAGAGAGAGAGAGAGAGAGAGAGAGAGAGAGAGAGAGAGAGAGAGAGAGAGAGAGAGAGAGGGAGCGAGACAGAGGGAGAATGTAGAATTGTTCATTACTTGAAATCAAAGACCTAAGACTTTCTCTATGTACACAAAAAGACTGTTTCTCTCAAACTGTGTTCACAAATGTGTTTAAATCTGTGTTAGTGAGCACTTCTCCTTTGCCAAGATAATCCACCCACCTGACAGGTGTGGCGTATCCAGATGCTGATTAGACAGCATGATTATTGCACAGATGTGCCTTACGGCTAAACCCCCCCACCGACCTTACCTTTCTGCCGCGTGTTTTCTGTTCTACAGGTTTTCAGAAGTGTGCTTATGGAGAACTATCTAATTGACATTAGAATGGGGACATTACATATAGGCGCAAGTTCAGTCTGTGGTGAATCAGAAGTGCTGTGAGCTGGGCTTCCGGTTACGATGTGAAAGGAGGTAGACGCGTGGAGGGTGGCTCCCAGTATTTCATATTTTAAATCTCAACTATCGTGATCACTTAAACATATTTTTAAGAAAAACAATTAGAAAAAGTTCAGGTGTACAACTTGTCTCGAGGATATGCCCAACAAACGCACCAAAAGGGGCACACGACCATCTACACCTCAACAGCTAACAGAAGACGCTAGCGAAGTAGCTAATATGGCGGCCGAAGCCTCAGCGAACCTGCCTACCGACCTACAAAATCTCCGCTTAATGCTAGTCACGGACATGAAGGACATGATTAAGGGATTGATCGAAAGCGCCCTCTCTCCACTCAAAGAGTCTTTAGATGCTGTGCAATCAACCACCCTTGACCATGGTAAACGCATTGCTGAATTAGAAAGGGCGCTCAACGGATACAGTGACACGACTATAGCCCTGGAAAAGACCTGTGAACGACTTAGCTCCGAGAATGAAGCTCTCGCTAGCCGTGCGGAGGACATTGAAAATCGGTCCCGCAGGTGCAACCTACGAGTCATCAATATTCCAGAGAACGCGGAGGGAACGGACACTGTTAAGTTCATGGCTGAGTTCTTTACAGAGGTCTGCAAAGATGTCTATCCAACTCCCCCCGTGCTGGACCGTGCACATCGGATTGGCCAAGTACGCCCTGGACCCACTGGACAACCCAGAGTGATGATTGTCCGTTTCCATTACTACCAGGACAAAGCCCGGGCTCTGAGATGCGATCGTAATCAGCTTGTATGGCGTGGACGTAAAGTACCATTCTTCCCAGACTACAGCATCAACACATCCAAGCAGCGTGCATCATTCGCCCGAGTGAAATCACTGCTCTACGAGAAGAAGGTCAAGTTCCGTCTAATTTATCCTGCTCTTCTAAAAGTGGACTTCAAGGACAAAATCTACGACTTCAAGACTGCCCCAGAAGCACAACGGTTTTATAACCAACGCGTTGCTGGAGTGGATGGTGGCGGGGATGCTGACTAGTATATGGCCATATGCGGTGAGCATAAGCTATTCTGTAGCTGACACACCAAGAGGAAACGATTACCTTCATGACTGCTAGTATAAAGTTAAAGCTATGCTTAGCCTAACTAACTTCTATATAGCATTAACCATCTTTCTTTTTGCCCCGTAATAACGTTACCGTGAACTGTTGACAACCCACGAAGGTTTGAATTTATATGACCCTGATCATAAGCCACCGGGGCTGGCTAGCTCTATGTTTTGTTTATACTGTGCTTATTTTTCACCGGGAGGCTGCATCGCTTTTTTGAACTGCGATACTATGAGAGGACAATTGGACCTATAACCGAACTTATATGCCTGATTCGATTGAACACTTTATACACGGACCAGTTTAATTAATCACTGAAAACCGTTCAGACATAGGCTTCATAGGATGATGATAACGTGAGTAAACAGTCCCCAGGTCATTATCCAGCTAACTCTGAGCTAATTTCAGGGATTGCGCAACTCATTGACTGTTATTATTACATAGTTACATAGCGCTGTATTATGGGTTTACTTCTTACCATGACTAACTGTTTATATACGCGCGCATGCTTACGGTGACGTTACATAGCGCTGTATTTCGGGTATACTTTCTCCTATTGCTAATAATATTATGTGTGTGTTGGTGTGCATGCGTTTGAATTGACGCTGCGTGATGCTGTATTACGGACCTACTTCCTTCTTTGATTGAATGTGTGTGCGTGTGCTTAACGGTATTGACGCTTACGGTTCAAACGCCTTTATTACTTTTCATCTATAGCCGGATGGCTCTTGTATGAGAGGCTACCTAGAACTAAAATAACACCGGAGCAGGAGCTGGGGTTCGTTGAGGGGGTCTGTGACATATCTAAAGGGGCGTGCGTTTATACGCGCGCATAATATCATTCACGCAGCGGGAGCATACATGCATAGGCAGGTGTGTGTGTGTGTGTGTGTATGTGTGTGTGTGTGTGTGTGTGTGTATGTGTGTGTTGCTTGCTGTGTGTGTGCTTATTGCTGTGTGTGTGCGTGTTGCTGTGTGTGTGCGTGTTGCTGTGTGTGGGTTGCTGTGTGTGTGTGCGTGTGTGTGTGTGTGTGTGTGTTGCTGTTTGTGTGTGTGTGTTGCTGTGTGTGTGTATATGTGTTGCTGTGTGTGTGTGTGTGTGTGTGTGTGTGTGTGTGTGTGTGTGTGTTGCTGTGTGTGTGTGTGTGTGTGTGTGTGTGTGTTGCATGTATTCTGAACCCCGGCAGCTCTGTTTTAGCGACACTGGATATGGGCTATATTCATTCATCATATTGACACTGTTTCTTTTTGTTTTTGTTGTTGTTTGTTGTTGTTTTTCTTGTACTCTGGGAGCCACCCTTAGTGCTTTAAGGTTAGAATGTATAAGAGTTGCGTTAACTGGGAACATTTTGGATGTTTTTTCCCGCTGTCTTTTTCGTTTGGGGAAGAAGACTTAGGGACTGGGGAGGGACTGTCTGCAGAAAAGTGCTACTCACACCAGAGGTTTTATTGTTTGGTTTCTCTTTTTATTCATTTTCTTTCTTTTCTTTCTATACCTATTTTACCCCATCTATTTTGTTTTGTCATCTGCTTTGTTAAACAAGGAATCATTTGCTCTCCAAGACTCAATGGAAGTAGGCCTTGCAAAGGCATTACACTCACTGTAAGGATGCTTACAATTACTTACCTGCTACACTCACAATATGACCAATTTAGGCAATAAGGATAAATACTCAAATGTTCGGTTCCTATCATGGAATTTGAAAGGCTTGAATGGTCCAGTCAAAAGATCTAAGGTTTTTCTACACTTAAAACGTCTAAAAGCAGATGTAGCCTTTTTGCAGGAAACTCATCTTCGGCTGTCAGATCATGTTAGACTACGTAGTAACTGGGTAGGCCAATACTTTCACTCGAGCCTCAATAGTAGGTCGAGAGGTGTAGCTATTTTAATTAATAAAAGACTTAATTTTGTGGTCTCGGAGGTCAGGGTAGATACAAAAGGCAGATATGTTGTTGTTGTGTTGTGTTTCAGTCAGAAAGAAAGACCTCTTTGGAGATTCAATTCCCTACTTCTCTCAGATAAGATTTTTTGTAAATATATCTCAGACTCAATTGACTCATTCATTATTTCAAATAAAACAGAAGGGACTTCGGCTTCCCTCCTATGGGAAACCTTGAAAGCTTTTCTCAGGGGCCAAATAATCTCATACTCAATTTCGTACAACAAAGACAAGCAACTTAAATTTGATAACATATGTAAGGCTATTTCTGACATAGACCAAAATCTGGCTTCTAATCCTGACCCAGAACTATGTAAGAAACGACTTGATCTTCAATCACAAGCCAACTTACTGACTACGTCCACAGCTGAAAAACTCTTGTTGAGATCAAAGGCCTCATACTATGAATATGGGGACAAACCTAGCCGTCTACTAGCGCATCAGTTGAGACGACAAGCAGCTGCTCGGCTTATCCCACAAGTTAAAGACAGCTTGGGCACTCTCCAATCTACTCCCTCTAGTATAAATGAAACGTTTGTCACTTTCTATTCCTCCCTATATAAATCAGAATTTCCAGCTGATACGTCTAATATGATAACCTTTCTATCAAATCTCGACATCCCTAATGTTAATCTGGCTAACGCAGAGAATATGGACAAATCTCTTGACATAGATGATCTTACTAAATCAATTAAACTAATGCAAAATAACAAAACCCCTGGCCCTGATGGCTACCCTGCAGAATTTTATAAGACCTTCAATACCAAGCTTTCCCCTCTTCTACTCGACATGTATAATGAATCTCTAGCGAACGGCTCCCTTCCCCCCACTCTGACACAAGCTACTATTTCCCTTATTCTTAAAAAAGATAAAGACCCAACTGACTGTGGATCCTATAGACCTATATCCCTCCTAAATGTAGACAGTAAAATACTAACAAAGACCCTTTCCGCTAGACTAGAAAAAATCTTACCTAATATTATTTCAGAAGAACAAACCGGTTTTATTCAGAAACGCCACTCTTTCTCGAATGTTAGGAAGCTCTTAAATATAATACATTCTCCATCATCTTCGAGTCCTGCGGAGGCGGCTATTGCTCTTGATGCTGAAAAGGCTTTTGATAGAGTGGAATGGGGATATCAATTTGCGCTACTCAAAAGATTTGGTTTTGGCAATACATTTATCTCTTGGATTCAATTACTGTACACCTCCCCCAAAGCTAGCATTTGCACCAACAACTTTAGGTCCGCCTATTTCCCCTTAGCACGAGGAACAAGGCAAGGGTGCCCCCTGTCTCCACTTCTATTTGCGCTAGCAATTGAGCCACTCTCCATCTCCCTCAGGACCTCACAGCTCTTCCGAGGTGTGTTACGTGGGGATGCAGAATACAGGGTCTCTCTATACGCAGACGATTTACTTATATACATATCTAACCCTGTCTCTGCTGTCCCCCATATACTCTCAATCCTTCAGAGCTTTGGCGGTTTTTCCGGGTACAAACTGAACTATAGAAAAAGTGAATTCTATCCTATCAACAATAGTGCTAAACAAATCACACAAGCCGAACTACCATTTAATATCTCAGCTCAAGGCTTTAAATATCTTGGTATACAGATAACAAACTCATTCCCCTCTCTCTTTTCTGCCAATTTCTCCCCCCTACTTGATCAGGTAAAATCAGATCTCCAAAGATGGGGCAGTCTGCCTCTGTCCCTAGTAGGCAGGATACAGTCAATAAAGATGACGATACTCCCTAAATTCTCATACCTCTTCCAGTGCATCCCATTATTCCTGCCCAAATCATTCTTTAAATCTCTTGATAAAATCATCTCCACATTCATTTGGCAAGGCAAACAGCCCAGGATTAAAAAACACACATTGCAAAGAGGCCGTGACAATGGTGGCTTGGCTTTGCCTAATTTCATTTACTATTACTGGGCTGCCAATATTCAAAAGATAAATTACTGGCTTCACTCTCCTTTGACAGACTGGTGCTTGCTGGAAGCTGAATCTTGCTATATATCCTCCCCTCCTGCAATGATTTACTCTAAATTGCCTATATCCCTCTCCAAATTTACCTGCAACCCAGTGGTGTTAGCTACCCTTAAGATTTGGGCCCAGTTTCGTCTCCACTTTAAGTTTGCAGACAGCTCCATTAATGGTCCTATAAATAAAAATAATCTATTCCCTCCCTCCACTTTGGATTCCGCCTTCTTGCTCTGGAAGGACAGAGGCCTTACAAACTTTTCGAACCTCTTTGAGAATAACATTTTTTGTAGTTTCGAGATGATATGCACTAAATATAACTTGCCCCGGAGTAATCTCTTTCGTTATTTTCAGGTCAGAGACTTTGTGAAAACCCAATACCCCTCTTACCCCGAAATGCCACACAACCAACCCTGGGAAAATCTTATGGCGTTCACACCAGGTCAAAAAGGCCTTATCTCAAATATATACCACTCTCTCACTTGTCTCGACACACACTCTCTAACCAAAAATAGGAACAAATGGGAAACTGAACTCAATGTAAACTTCACTGACGAGTGGTGGGATGGAGCGATAGACCGCATTAACACCTCAACCTCTTGTGCCAGATTAGGCCTTATTCAATTCAAAGTCTTCCATAGGCTTCACTTTTGCAAATCTAAACTCGCAGCAATATATCCTGATGTAGAGGACAAGTGTGAACGATGTGCTTTATCCCCAGCCAATCTTACCCATATGTTTTGGTCATGCCCTAGGCTGGTAACCTTCTGGACTACTATCTTTAAGATACTGACAGAGGTTTTTTCTGTTAATCTCGAACCCTCACCCCAGATAGCCATATTTGGAGTTCCACAAGATTTCAGTCTCCTAACCACCAAAGATTCTAATATAGTAGCATTTACTACACTGCTGGCAAGGCGTAGAATTTTACTAGGATGGAAATCTCCAACTCCTCCTTCAATAGCCATGTGGCTTACAGACATAATGCACTTCCTAAAGTTAGAAAAGATTAAGTTCACGCTTAGAGGTTCAACAAAAAAATTCTACTTGCACTGGCAACCGTTCATTACATATTTTGAGAACCTGACAGCACTTCCTACAAACTGATGCTTTTGTAACCAAGCAGTTTGTTGTCTGCCTTGGCCTCTGAGACCATGACATTTCCAAATAAAACGGACACTAACTTACCTATGAATATATTGTAGCTCATGATCTGACGCCTGAATATGACTTATGTAAGCAGCAATCTCCTACTACATCATTTATACAACCTAGCAGAATTCCTTATGATATTATTTCCCCCCCCAATTTTTTCTACATTTTATTATTATAATTTGTTCGTGTATGTGTATGTATGTATATATGTATGTATCTATATGTATGTATGTATGTATGTATGAATATATTTGTAAAAAATATATAATTTCTTATAATTAATTTTTTATCTATTTCTTTACTTAACGTTTTTTTTTTTTTTTTATGTTTTTTACGACCATACAGATATATATGTATGTATATATATTTTTTTTATCTACTCACTAAATTGTTGGTAAAATTGGTAACTTGTTTATATGTATGTGTGACTGGATGGACAGATCTATATGTATATATGTATGCAGACATGTTTGAGAGGGAGGGGTGGGTGGAGGGCAGGGAGAAAAACAGAAAATATTCATGCCTTTTTCAATGTACCGTACATGACATCTATACTGGAATAAAAAAAAATAAAAAATAAAAAAAAGAAGTGCTGTGAGCTGCTACAGTCAATCTTTGTATATTGAGTTTGCCTTTGATAACGTCCGTCAATAATATCATGTTTCCTTTCACTTCATTATGAATTGGAATGGGAAACGACTTTGGAGACGGCCTATGGTACAGAAATGAACATTCAGTTCACCACGGGCGACAGCTCTGGTGGACATTCCTGGAGCCAGCATGCCAATTGGGTTGTTAAGTCGTGACGTGTTTCCGGGTCCAAAGTTGGCTGAGGCGCTGTCTTCGAAATGCCTCAGTAATAATAATAATTCATTATATTTATATAGCGCTTTTCCGAGGCTCAAAGATGCTGACAAATATGGGAAAAACGGGAAAGTGCTGTGTCCCTTGTTGTATGAATAGATCCCAGTCTAAAAAACGATTGAACTGTCATTCTACCGCTGTAGTACACTGGTACTCTGGTGCAGGGAATTTCTGGTTTGGACTTAACAACCGAATTGCACACCGAATTGCACGCTTCCCTCAAAACCTGCGACTTCTAGTAGACTTTAACTTGTCTTCTCACCATCTCTCCTCTCGTTTGTCCATCCCTCTCTCCGTCTCTCTCTCTCTCCTGCAGCCGTCTGTTCCTGGGGTCCCGCCCCCACCGTTGCACTGGACCAATCAGCTCGGCCCTGGCCGAAAAACACAGGGATAGCCCCGCCCCCTTGCCCTCAGAGCCAATCCTCATGTTGCGCCAGGCCACGCCCTCTTTCCCCTCCACCCTCATCGCCACAGAGACGCAGGTCGACACGGCTCCTCCTCCTTCTTGTGTTTCCATGGCGACGGGACAGGAGTCTGGTTTGGATCTGTCGGTGCTTTCATCTCTTTGCTTCCTCTTGTTAGAGACCCGCCCCTGTCTCTCTCCACCCTGCATCTCTCCACCCTGCATCTCTCCATCCTGCATCTCTCCATCCTCCATCTCTCCATGCTGTATCGCTCCATCCTCCTTCACTTTTTCCTCTTCTTCCTTTCTTTTCTCCTCCTCTGTGGTCCTCCTCTGCTCCCTCTCTCCTCCCTCTCTCCTCTCCTCCTTCTCTCTGAGGAGTGTTGCCATGGCTGCTGAGGGACTGAGGATCGTCACGTCATCCAGACAGAACTGCATGTACACCCTGGAACAAACACACACACACACACACACATTTTGAATACTTTATTTGGTTCCACAAATCATATTACACAAACAGGGAATCAAATATTTTGGGGCTAAGCTGCACTGAACACTCAAGGGTACACATAATACCTCCTTCTCCACACTGCCAAGCTGCCAATAATAGCCGAGACAGAGCAAAATTTGGCAACCTGTTTGGCCCTTCTTTTAGTCAATGTAGCAATTCTCAGACCCCTCATGGTGCATTTATATACATGGCCCAGACTTCCAAATACAAGTATACTGAATTTACACTTGTACCCAAGGCTGGTTATCGTACCAAGTAGTGGTTGGTATTTGATATACTTGTCCTGGAAAGTCTGGTCCATGTACAGGTCAAAGGGGCAGCCTACTTATACAATCAGTACCTCCTTGTGGCTGGTGTCAACAAAGACAACATCAGGTGTATTTGGGATGTTGGCAAAAACGTCATTGGTAAAACCAAACCACTCTGGTAACACTCTGGCATGCTTGTACATAGCTGCGCTAGATGGTAAGATATTTTGTACTGTATCAGACACAATGTCCAGAATACGGTCATGACGAGCTATGTACAGGTGTTTGTATGCATTACATCCATTTGTTATGTGTGCAGTGGATTCTAGATGTTGTGAATCCTGATGGTTTAAACAGAATGGACTGTGAGTGTGGGGATACCAGGTGGACAGATTGTACTTGGTCGGTAATACTTGCAGTCTTGCTTTGATAGTGAATTTCAAAACATCCTCACCAACGGCGGCGTTCTTACACTGAGTGTGAGACTGAGTGGTCAGCGAACTGTGTGTGTGTGTGTGTGTGTACCTGCTGTGTGTGTGTGTACCTGCTGTGTGTGTGTGTGTGTGTACCTGCTGTGTGTGTGTGTGTGTGTGTGTGTGTGTGTACCTGCTGTGTGTGTGTGTGTACCTGCTGTGTGTGTGTGTGTACCTGCTGTGTGTGTGTGTGTGTACCTGCTGTGTGTGTGTACCTGCTGTGTGTGTGTGTACATGCTGTGTGTGTGTGTGTGTACCTGCTGTGTGTGTGTGTACCTGCTGTGTGTGTGTGTTGTGTGTGTACCTGCTGTGTGTGTGTGTACCTGCTGTGTGTGTGTATACCTGCTGTGTGTGTGTACCTGCTGTGTGTGTGTGTGTGTGTACCGGCTGTGTGTGTGATGTAGTGCTGTGTGTGCCTGCTGTGTGTGTGTGTGATGTAGTGCTGTGTGTGTGTGTGTACCTGCTGTGTGTGTGTGTGTGTACCTGCTGTGTGTGTACCTGCTGCGTGTGTGTGTGTACCTGCGGTGTGTGTGTGTGTGATGTAGTGCTGTGTGTGTACCTACTGTGTGTGTGTGTACCTGCTGCGTGTGTGTGTGTACCTGCTGTGTGTGTGTGTACCTGCTGTGTGTGTGTGTGTGTGTACCTGCTGTGTGTGTGTGTGATGTAGTGCTGTGTGTGTGTACCTACTGTGTGTGTGTGTGTACCTGCTGCGTGTGTGTGTGTACCTGCTGTGTGTGTGTGTGTGTGTGATGTAGTGCTGTGTGTGTGTACCTGCTGTGTGTGTGTGATGTAGTGCTGTGTGAGTGTACCTGCTGTGTGTGTGTGTACCTGCTGTGTGTGTGTGTACCTGCTGTGTGTGTGTACCTGCTGTGTG
>NC_137690.1:41182363-41206442 GCF_963989245.1 Nansenia antarctica
ACTAATCTGTCGATTATTTTTTCTGTTAGTCGCGATTAGTCGTGTGGCTTTTCGCTGCGCGTAAATGGCGACGCAGAAGCATAAATCCGGCTTAACTAGCTATCTAACCTAACGTTACGCCAAGCTACAGCTGCTCACAGAGCTAGTTGATTGGCTAGCTAGCATTGCTGGCTAGACTACAGACAGCTCACGTTAGTAGGCTACGCTTGGCGCTGTTTATCTTACAGACAGCTCGCTGGTGGACTCAACATAATTGAAATAGCATTCACTTATCAAGCATCATTCATGATCATCCACCATGACTACCTGGTATTTTAATAGCGACCACCCCTCACTTCATTTCATCTCGCGTTCTCCTGGCTTCAACATGGAAAACCCCTGCTACGTAACGTTACATACAAGCGCCTCTGTCTGTCACACGCGTGCCACAGGGCAAATAAATTAATAGCACAAACGCTCATAGCATGTACAGCCCTGTCCATGAGACGTTGTTTTCCAACATGTAACAGTAAAGCTAACATAAACATTACGACCCTAACAATATAACGTTAGCCAGTTGGCTAACAACGTTAGCTAAAACTTACCCAGCTGATTCTTGCATGGCTCCCGTAAAAAAAAAAAAAAAAAAAAAAAAAGATGTTTTTTTAAAAAATGTATACGATTAGTCGACACTAAAATTCCACGTCGACGAGTTTTTATAATCGACGTCGTCGATTGTGTCGACTAATCGTTGCAGCCCTAGCGGCTACCAATAATAGCAGATACTGAGCAGTACTTCGCTAACTGTTTGGCCCTTCTCTTAGATACGCCAGCCATTTGAAGGCCTCTGACAACAAGCTTATGAACACGGCCCAGGCTGCCAAATATGAAAACTAAAAGTTTACGCCTGTAACCCAGCTGTTGGTATTTCAAGATCTTGGTTGAAAAGGCTTCCTCTAGGCTGTGGTCAAAGGTGCAGCTATCTTCCAGAATGAGCACCTCTCTGTGATTTGCATTAGGGCTGCAACTAACAATTATTTTGATAATCGATTAATCTGCCGATTATTTTTTACTGTTAATTTAATCTAATTTACTGTTAAAAAAACTGATTTCTTTTGCAAACGTTATTTTATGTTTTCTAAATCAGCCAGGCCTATACATCTACATGTGCATATACATGTGAGATTGTTTCAATAAAGTAATTGAACTCTAGCTCAATACATGCATTGTTTTAGGTAATAACTTTGCTTAATGTAAAGGTCAGTAACCCAAAGTGCAATATAGGCTACAGACAAGACACTAATGTTTTTATATAACAGATATGCTCCAAAACAATGCAATGTGTCCTCTCACTCCATACAATAGGCTAGGCGACAGTCAGTGCCTCACTCTAACTCACGGGTAGCTTGGTAGGCTACCACTAGCTAGCCTTTAGCTTATCACCTCTGCTCTACCACTGACGTTAGCCAGCTAGCTAAATACACTTGTCATGCAATATTGAATTCATGAATGCGAGCAAACACTCACTGGCTATGGCATTACATTACAGTCATTTAGCTGACGCTTCGCCAGAACTCACACTAACGCATTTGCATGGAGAGCAGGAGACCATGGAAGGGCTGAGCCCAGCAGGACTTATATAATAAAACAATAGGAAGTTAGCTGTAACCCTCCTCTATAGAAACATAGTTAGTGTAACCCTCCTCTATAGAAACATAGTTAGCTGTAACCCTCCTCTATAGAAACATAGTTAGTGTAACCCTCCTCTATAGAAACATAGTTAGCTGTAACCCTCCTCTATAGAAACATAGTTAGTGTAACCCTCCTCTATAGAAACATAGTTAGTGTAACCCTCCTCTATAGAAACATAGTTAGTGCTCTGGTTCTCAGCACAGCTACGCAGACTACAGCTGGACGAGCAGCGTAGTGATAGTGAGCTAGCGGCAGCAGCGAGCTAACCCTGCTAGCTAACTCACTAGCATGTCCTGACAGCAGACAGCAGACAGCTTCACTCTCAAGGCTTTTGAGTAGCATGATTTAAATGTAGCCGCCTGATTCGCTATGATTCGCGATGCCTACACCGGCCGCAAGACAGCGTGGCGTGCGTCAACAGGAAGTAGGTTTGTTATGGAAACAAACCCCCCCCCCCCCCCCCCCAAAAAAAGGACGAATCTATAATGGCATTCATCGCCAACGAATTTCGTTATCGATTATTATCGATTTAATCGATTCGTTGTTGCAGCCCTACTGTCGATAAAAGCTCGCATGATTATACTACTATCTAGTATACTAGTATACATACTATCGCATGTGCGGAGTCCATACTCCACCCACTTTACAGCACAGTCGGAGTTCGGCCATTCCGTGTTCCGTGTGAATGTTGGCCAATGTGAGACGTTCATTTTTTATGACGCGATCAAACAGTGCAAGCAAACCATGCTGTTCTGTAAATGACACGAGCATTGAGTGATGACTACCTACTGCCAAGTAATATAATTATAGCAAACATGCCGGCAGTTTGGTATCTGTTCTCTGACAACAAGTCAGTTAAGCGTTGTTGAAAATCAATGACACGTCGCTCGTAACTGGTCGCAGCCATGTTGTTTATTTGCGACGCACCGACGCACATTACGCGAGTCGACGTATTGCGTCGACGCGTCGTCCCAGCCCTACACACACACACACACACACACCTGTCCCTCAGCTTGGTGCAGCAGCAGCAGAGCCACAGGTACTGAGACACGCCAAGATTCTTCTCCAGGAGTAACCGTGGCAACAAGGCGTCGTTGCCAGGGCCGTCACTAGGGCGGGTGACTTCTGTCGCCAGGCGACTGAAGGAAGTGACACGCAGACTGGAGCGCAGACACGTACAAAGCATGCTGGGAAGACTGTCAGGGCACGGCCGGTAAAGGAAATGGACATCATGGAGCTGAGAGAGAGAGAGAGAGGGAGGGAAGGAGGGAGAGAGAGAGAGAGATGGAGAGAGAGACAGCATAAACAGATCTATCCACCTATGCCTCCCTCCCCCCCTTCCCTCTACCTCCCTCCCCCTTACCTCTACCTCCCTCCCACCCCCTTGCCTCTACCTCCCTCCCTCTTGCCTCTATCTACCTCCCTCCCTTCCTCTTACCTCTAGGGAGAGAGGGAGGGAGGGAGAGAGAGGGAGAGAAGGAGGGAGGGAGCGAGAGAGGGAGGGAGAGAGAGAGGGAGGGAGGGAGAGAGAGAGGGAGGGAGAGAGAGAGAGGGAGGGAGAGGGAGAGAGAGGGAGAGAGAGGGAGGGAGAGAGATGGAGAGAGTCAGCATAAACAGATCTATCCACCTATGCCTCCCTCCCCCCCTTACCTCTACCTCCCTCCCTCCCTCCCCCTTACCTCTACCTCCCTCCCTCTTGCCTCTATCTACCTCCCTTCCTTCCTCTTACCTCTATCTACCTCCCTCCCTCTCTCTTACCTCTACCTCCCTCCCTCCCCCTTACCTCTACCTCCCTCCCTCTTACCTCTACCTCCCTCCCTCTTACCTCTATCTACCTCCATCCCCCTTACCTCTACCTCCCTCCCCCTTGCCTCTACCTCCCTCCCTCTTACCTCTATCTACCTCCCTCCCTCCCTCCCCCTTACCTCTACCTCCCTCCCTCTTACCTCTATCTACCTCCCTCCCTCCCCCTTGCCTATACTTCCCTCCCTCCCTCCCCCTTACCTCTACCTCCCTCCCCCTTACCTCTACCTCCCTCCCCCTTACCTCTACCTCCCTCCCCCTTAGCTCCACCTCCCTCCCTCCCCCCTCTACCTCCCTCCCTCTTACCTCTACCTCCCTCCCTCTCTCTTACCTCCACCTCCCTCCCTCCCTCCCCCTTACCTCTACCTCCCTCCCTCTTACCTCTACCTCCCTCCCTCTTACCTCTACCTCCCTCCCTCCCTCTTACCTCCCTCCCTCCCTCTTACCTGCACCTCCCTCCCTCTTACCTCTACCTCCCTCCCTCCCCCTTACCTCCACCTCCGTCCCTGGTCTCAGAGCCCGCCTCCTCTGCGGCTGATAGGCCAGACACAGGCCCACCTTCCCGTCAATCACGTAGAGCTCCGCCCGCGCGCTCAGCACACTGGTCACCACTCCCTGGAGGGGGAGGGGTCAGGAGGAAACCATGGTAATCAGCTAGTCATGACTGGCGGCCATACTGACTCCACATACTTTATATAATATATATATTCATAAAATATGAATATATATGTGTTTCTTTTTCCTTTCCCCCATTCATAAAAAATGTAAAAAATACTTTCTTGTGAAATATGACAACCCTAGTTGACTATCTGTGCAGTATAGTACAGTGGATTGTGTACATAGCCTCTATTGATGTAAACCAGCTCCTTACCTTCTTGTGATTTTATGCATCTATGCTTTTTCCAAAATGTGTTTCTTTTTCCTTTCCTAAACACCAGGGGAGCCTCCCCTCCTAAATTTCGTTGTTTGGTACCTGTACTGTAACAATGACAAATAAAGTCTATCTATATATATATATATATATATATATATATTTGTACGTTAGTTCTGCCAATCGCAAACAAACAAAAAATCTAGTTAATCACAACAGTATACTGTGATGAATCATGATTTATTAAATGTATTAAATGGTAAATGGAATGACTTATTCCAAAGCGCTTTACAACGGCCTCTCATTCACACACCAATGGCGGTGAAACCATGCAAGGTGCCGGCCCGCTCATTGGGAGCAATTTTGGGGTTCAGTGTCTTGCCCAAGGACACCTCGACATGTGGACAGCGATCTGCCGACGTTGCGATCATTAGACGCCGGCTCTACCTCCTGCGCCACAGCCGCCCCCATATACGCTATTGTTTCTAAGAAGAAAACACTGACAGTTTTCAGCAGCAAGTGCAATGATAACAGGAATGAACAGATAAATACAGTACACTACTTCACATAATTTTGTATATTTTGAAGAGTTTAAAAAGACCTGACATGGCTACTTTGCCTGACAGCTAACTTAGAACATTCAACTCGTCCCCATAGGGATAGTTACCATAGAGATAGTTACCATAGAGATATGAATGAATGAATGAATGGTCTTTATTGTCATTGCTATAGTACAGGTACCAAACAACGAAATTTGGGAGGGGTGGCTCCCCTGGTGCTAGGAAAGAAAAAAAACAACTAAAAAAACAAGAAGGGAAAGGAGCTGGTTTACATAAATAAAGGCTATGTACACTATCCACTATACTATACTGTACAGATAAGACGACTAGGGTTGTCATATTGCACATAGTGTTATTGCACATTCATTTAAAGTGTCGCAGTTTGCAGGCTTGAAATGTACACATTTGTGCCTCAGCACTACACCTGATTTTTTCAATCCAGCAGCTGCCATCAATCCGTCCAGACTGTCCAGGGCCCAGAACCTAGGTCTTTGCTGTGTTCAGGGCCTGGATGGCCCTGGGGTAGAAGCTGAGCTTCAGTCTGTTTGTCCTTGCGGCCATGGTCCTGTACCGCCTTTTCGAGGGCAGCCGGGCAAAGTGTTCGTACCCAGGGTGGGTTGGGTCTCTGGAGATCTTGGAGGCCTTCCTGAGACAGCGTGTGTTGTACAGCTCTTCCAGAGAGGGGAGGGGGGCGCCGGTGATCTTCTGGGCTGTTCTCACGACTCTCTGTAGCGCATTTCTCTCCGCGGTTGTGCAGCTGGACAACCAGTTGCAGATGCCGTAGGTGAGGATGCTCTCCACTGCGCCGCGGTAGAAGGCCACCAGTATCTCCTGCTTGTTGTGTTCCTTCCTGAGGACTCTCAGGAAGTAGAGCCGCTGTTGTGCCTTCTTGGTGGTGGCTGCTGTGTTGTTCTTCCAGGACAGGTCATCCTGTATGTGCACCCCCAGGAATCGGAGGGTTGAGACTCTCTCCACGCTCTCTCCGTCGATGAGCAGGGGCTGGATCTCAGATTTTTTCCTCCTGAAGTCCACGATGATTTCCTGGGTCTTTGACTTGTTCAGCAGCAGGTTGTTAACCTTGCACAGCTTGCTCAGCTGCTCTACCTCATCCCTGTACGCCGCCTCGTCCCCCCCTGAGATGCAGCCCACCACGGTGGTGTCGTCTGCAAACTTTACGATGGAGTTGCTGGGGTGGACGGGGGTGAAGTCGTAGGTGTAGAGGTTGTAGAGGATGGGGCTTAGCACGCAGCCCTGGGGGGACCCAGTGCTGAGTCTGAGGGCTGTGGAGGTGTGGGAGCCCACCCGCACCCTCTGGGGGCGGTCGGACAGGAAGTCCTTGATCCATGCACATATAGTGTGAGATAGTCCCAGGTCTAGTAGTTTGGTCACTAGCCTGTCTGGAAGGATGGTGTTGAAGGCAGAGCTGAAGTCCACAAAGAGCAGTCTCGCGTAGCTGTTTCCCCTCTCCAGGTGGGATAGAGTGGCGTGGAGAGTCGTCGCGATGGCGTCCTCTGTGGACCTGTGGGCTCTGTAGGCGAACTGGTATGGATCCAGGTTGGGCGGTAGGCGTGTGAGTATGTGGGCCCGGACTAGTTTCTCGAAGCACTTCATGATGATTGGTGTGAGTGCCACCGGGCGGTAGTCGTTTAGGCAGCTCACCGTGCTTTTCTCCGGGACTGGGATGATAGTTGAGGTTTTCAGGCAGGGTGGGATGGTGGCCTGGGACAGGGACTGGTTGAAGATGTTGGTGAAAACCCCGGCCAGCTGGTCGGCGCAGTCCCTCAGCACCCGTCCCAGGACGCCATCCGGCCCAGAGGCTTTCCTGGGGTCCACCGCCTTCAGCACGCGTCTCACTTCATGCTCTGTGTGGGTGAGGCTGCTGAGAGCTGGAGAGAGTGGTGTTTGTGTTGTGGTTACCTCCGTTCGCCCCTCGTCGAACCGGGCGTAGAAGGAGTTCAGCTTTTCCGCCAGCAGCAGGTCGTCCTCTGCGGCTGTGAGCCTGTTGGCTCTGAAGTTTGTCATGTGCTGAACCCCCTGCCACATCCGCCAGATAGTTACCATAGGGATAGTTACCATAGGGATAGTATTGCAGAACGTTTGACCACGCTACGACGTGCGATGTAGCGATGATGAAGTTGATGGCTCAGATCCAGAGTTAACTGATTCTGGTGCCTTTCTTTTTAAATAAACGTTCCATGCTAGACATGCTAGATATGCTAGACATTGGGAAAGACGTGATGATGTATGAGGCGGCTAACAAGCTGCATTTTCATGATAAGTTGCATAACTATAATTTTTATTATGTCAGCAAATTTTCTTGGGACGGCACCCTGGGAAACACTAGCTGTGTTTACATAAAAGTTAACCGAATTTCAAAATACGAATCATGAAATGCAGAACATTTCCATTAACTTGGCTAGAGCGAATAAGCTAGGCTACGTAAAACGTAATTTCGCCAGGATGACGAGTTATAGGCTACGTGTCTACGTTACACATGCTGTGGAAGTAAACGAACGAACCAGCTTGGCCATGTTGCAGACTGTCCAGAGACAAAGGAAAGTTAGGCTACTTAGCTAGGCTACGTAAAATGTAAACAACGTAAAAAATAGTATTTTGTATATTAATATATATAGTATGTATATAGTTTGATGTAAAGAACTCTCCCAACTGCAATGCAAAAAACACATACGAAATCTTTTGAAAAGTACAATAAAGCTTTATTTCTTTCAACAAAGTGTGGTGTGCATCTCAACTACCAGCAGTGCGATATCTGTAAACATACTGTAGACTCTCCGCTGCTTCAGACTCTTCCACTTGTTGCGCATAATGGACCAGGGTTTGTCAAATCCTTTGTTGAGCATCTCGTTTCTTAAGTCCTGGTATATTGTGGCATTTCTTTGCTGTTTGCCATCTAAGACATGTTCAGCAGACATGTCACGTGAGTTGAAATTTGCTACGTCAGAGTTTATTCAAATGACCTGTTTCCATTCAACTTGATGCCAATCACCTCTGATTCGCATAAGTCAAAAACCACCTCAAGTGAGCGTATGAACTTTTGTTCGAATTAGAGGTGATACTCAATGAGTATGTACTGCATACTGCCTACTAAATTCATAATAAGTATGCCAATAAGTATGCCATTACCAGCCGACTGTTCACACTGAAGTATGCAGCTCAGTATCCGAGAATGCACACACACACACACACACACACACACACACACACACACACACACACACCTCACCTCACCTCACCTCACCTCACCTCACCTTGTAGCTGATGATCTTGGAGGTCTTCAGTGGGGGGAGAGAGGAGTTGGTCTGGGGTCTCTGGGACATCCGGGCCTCCATCACAGGAGTGTGGGTTTCCTCCTCAGGTGTGGGTGTGTCTGTGTGGGTTTGTGTGTGTGTGTCTGTGTCTGTGTGTGTTTGTGTGGGTGTGTCTGTGTGTGTGTCTGTGTCTGTGTGTGTTTGTGAGGGTGTGTCTGTGTCTGTGTGTGTTTGTGTGGGTGTGTATGTGTGTGTGTCTGTGTGTGTTTGTGTGGGTGTGTCTGTGTGTGTGTCTGTCTCTGTGTCTGTGTGTGTTTGTGAGGGTGTGTCTGTGTCTGTGTGTATTTGTGTGGGTGTGTATGAGTGTGTGTCTGTGTCTGTGTGTGTTTGTGTGGGTGTGTCTGTGTGTGTTTGTGTGTGTGTGTCTGTGTGTGTTTGTGTGTGTGTGTGTGGGTTGGACTGGTCTGAGATCAGAGAGAGGCTGGACTGTTGGGTCACACACAGAACTCTGTACCTGTCGGTCACCACACACACACGCAGCCCAGACACACACACACTCTGACCCACACACAGACACAGCCTCCACAACAGGCTCACTGGCTCCTGGGGAGAGGGGGGGGGAGAGAGAGGGGGGGGGGGGGGGGAGAGAGAGAGAGGAGGGGGAGAGAGAGAGAGAGGGGGGGAGGGGAGAGAGAGAGAGGGGGGGGGGAGAGAGGGGGGAGAGAGAGAGAGAGGGGGGGAGAGAGAGAGAGAGAGGGGGGGAGAGAGAGAGAGGGGGGGAGAAAGAGAGAGAGGGGGGACTTTCAATGAATTTCCATCACACATTCCTCTCTTTCTCACCCATACTACCCCTCCAGACACAACGCCCCCCCTCCTTACCATGACCAGTATAGACAGTGTGTCCCCCCCTTCCTCTCCATGACCAGTATATGTGTCGTCGTCGTCCCCTCCTCACCATGACCAGTATAGACAGTGTGTGTGTCCCCCCCCCCCTCCTCACCATGACCAGTATAGACAGTGTGTGTCCCCCCCCTCCTCACCATTACCAGTATAGACAGTGTGTGTCCCCCCCCTCCTCACCATTACCAGTATAGACAGTGTGGTTCGTTCGTCCCCCCTCCTCACCATGACCAGTATAGACAGTGTGTGTGTGTGTGTGTCCCCCTCCTCACCATGACCAGTATAGACAGTGTGTGTGTCGTCCCCCTCCTCCCCATGACCAGTATAGACAGTGTGTCGTCGTCGTCGTCCCCCTCCTCACCATGACCAGTATACAGTGTGTGTGTCGTCGTCGTGCCCTCACCATGACCATTATGGACAGTGTGTGTGTGTGTGTGTCCCCTCCTCACCATGACCAGTATATACAGTGTGTGTGTGTGTGTGTGTGACCCTCTTCACCATGATCAGTATAGACAGTGTGTGTGTGTGTGTGTGTGTGTGTCCTCCTCACCATGACCAGTATTGATAGTGTGTGTCGTCCCTCTCTCAGACGCAGGCAGAAGAAGGCTTTCCTACCCATGTCCAGCAGGGGGCAGACTCCACACACCTCCCCATACACCTGGACACGCAGGCCTCGCACCCTGACACACACACACACACGTTACATAGGCACACAGATGCCCCATACACCTACACACACACACACACACACACACACACACACACACACACACACACGTCACACACACACACACACACACACACACACACACACACACCTGCAGGTGTGTAGGAGTGTGTCAGCGTGTCTGACCCCCACGGCCGTGCGCAGGTTGACCCCTCCTCCAGGGTCGATGCCCAGCCCCACCCTGGGGTCAGGGGTCAGCGGGAGGGGGCAGCCAATCAGCTCCAGGTAGCCTGGCTCTCCCTGGTCCTGCCCCAGTGCATGCTGGGAGATGTAGTTCCAGCTGGGGAACAGCAGAGGAAGGCCCAGCCAGTGGGGAGAGGGGCTCAGGAGCTGAGGGGGGGGGCAGAGAGAGAGAGAAGGGGGGGAGAGAGAGAGAGGGAGATGGGGAGAGAGAGAGATGGGGAGAGAGAGAGAGATGGAGAGAGAAAGAACTTGACAGCATATACTTGTGTGTGTTGTGGTGTGTGGATGTTTTTGGACAAAGTATTTTCTGGAATTATAATTTCTTAAGTTAATAATTTGCACGCACGCACAGTGTGTAGTATAGTACACTGTTAGTATGCTGTCTTAATGGAATGTTTGTATTGTTAGTAAAGGCCCAATCCCAATTCACCCCTACGGCTCTGTTTTGCGCGTTCACGTTTAGGATAGGGGTGTCCCAATTCATGTTTCCATTTTTCGGGACCACATTCGATTCGGAGCCATAACTCTACCTTCCAGGATGAATTGCGAATCATCTACAGAAATCTGATTTCGCTCAAAGCAATGCAGAAGACAGCCACAAATGTCACAACAACAACAAAGAAAATGCTATTATGCCGATGTGCCATGTCTGACGTTACAGGCTGACTTGTGCATGACAGTTGCGCATAATATTTCCATATGGCATGACACCTAGTAATGTCATTTCAATTAGGGATGCTCCGATCTGGATTTTTGGGGCCGATACCGATCACCAATTTTTTTCCTCAAGATCAACCGATACCAATACCGATACCGATTTTTTTTTAAATACATAACTGTAGGCCGACTGACTGGATAGCCTACATATTTTTTGCTTTTTAGACAAAAGTTTTGATCCATTAGGCACCAAGCAAACGCAGACCCATTTGTATGGCATAGTAAAAGTCTAGCCTATCACCCAGTTAGGGCCTGAAGCCCAAGTCAGTCGATATGGCTGTATAAAAGACATCATAAACGTGGCCTTCATGGTTTACATACTGTTACGTCCTCCTATGTTTTCTGTTCAGTTATCTGTCTTCCCCAGAAGAAAAAAAAAGAAGAAAAAAAAAGATCGGTTTTTGCGATCGGCCATTTTTGCCGATCACCGATCGAGTCATTTGGAGTGAAATCGGCCGATTTAAATCGGTGGCCGATAAATCGGAGCATCCCTAATTTCAATGCATTATAGACCTTTTCTTTACAACAAGCATAACCCCTAAAAAATGCTATTATGCCGATGTGCTTAACATAGAAATACACCGTTCCAAAGTCCAGCGCGCTTCAGCCAAGTTTAAGATCCGAGGGTTTTGGTGCTCAGCAGTAGAGGACAATAACAGCAAAACTATTACCTGGGCACTTCCATTAGACTACCGAAGCAAGACACCAGAGCACTCATATCTGCACGTTTGTCACAGGGTGCCAGTCACCCTGTTGTTCTGCAACAAACGCGGAGATTGTATGAGCGCTCCGGCGTCTCAGTCCAATGGAAGTGTCAGGCACAGCCTCCCCATAGAAATACACCATGTCATCACCACATCCTCCCCATAGAAATACACCATGTCATCACCACAGCCTCCCCATAGAAATACACAATGTCATCACCACAGCCTCCCCATAGAAATACACCATGTCATCACCACAGCCTCCCCATAGAAATACACCGTGTCATCACCACAGCCTCCCCATAGAAATACACCATGCCATCACCAAAGCCTCCCCATAGAAATACACCATGTCATCGGAGCGCGATTCACATTTCCGAGATGGACAATCCTGTTTATTTAGACTTTTTTATGTGGCGTTTGACAGTGGATGATGGTAGACATATTTAATGTAAAGTTATTTATCTAACATTAGGCTGATTTGTGCATGATAGTTTTTTGCTACTGAGTTTGCTATTGCGTTTTGACCTATTTCCATGTTGCATTTTCCCCCTTTGATGGCATATGACGCTGTAGCTATGGGACTTATTAAACCAAAACACGCAATCTAATCCGAGCGGTTGTTATTATGTAATATTATTGATGGGTTATATCATGTAGCTGACTAACGCCGTGGACAGCGGCTGTTTCTCCAGTGTTCCTGTTACATCGGGTTTCGGAACCGCAAGCAATGGTCACCCCCCAAACTTCAGCCCGTTCACTCCGCTCCTCCACCTCTGCTGGCCGACTGGCCCCACCACCTCTACGCCAACACGGCAGTCGCGCTGCCCGGTCACGTCTCTTGGTAAATGGTAAATGGACTGCACTTATATAGTGCCTTTATCCAAAGCGCTTTACAACGGCCTCTCATACACATTCACACACCAATGGCGGCAAGCTACCATGCAAGGTGCCGGCCCGCTCACTGGGAGAAATTTGGGGTTCAGTGTCTTGCCTAAGGACACTTCAACATGTGGCCAGCCAGGGCTCGAACCGCCGATGTGGCAACCTTGCGATTATTAGAGGGCGGCTCTACCTCTTGCGCCACAGCCGCTTCACTACACTCGCTCCCCGCTGGTGGAATGAGCTTCCCACGGCTGTCAGGACTGTAGAGTCACTCCCAATCTTCCGTCAGAGACTGAAGACCCATCTCTTCAGGTTACACCTTAACTGCTCCTCCTGAGACATCTACTACTCCCCAGCACTGTGTCTCCTGAGACACCTTCTTCCCCCTATGCTGTGTGTATACTGTGTCTCCCAAAATGTCTACTTCCTCCTTGTACTGTAAAAAACGTGTAAAAAAAATGACGACGACAGCCAATGGCCCGTGACCTGAGCTAGATTACTCTTCCTGCTACGACTGGTGGATTGATGATTCACTTGCTTAGTCTAATGCAGGGGTGCCCAATACGTCGATCGCGATCGACCGCAAAGGTAGTATGGGTAGATCGCATGGCATTGAACAAAGCCCAAAAGGAGAGAGAGAAAAAAAAAAAAGAAAAAAAAAAAGTTCGCCTATCATCCATCCACCACGCATGCGCAGTCAACAGCGCCAACTACAAAATACCGGCGAGACTAATTAACTAGTTAGCCTTCCAATTTCTACTATTTACTATATAATACTAAAGAAAGGGTATACAAATGAGTGGGGAAGCTGGACCAAGTAAGAAACCAATAACGTACAACTTCCATCCAGAATGGTAGGAGGACTTTTTTACAGGATGTGATATTGGAAGTGAGTCTGTCTGATCTGCAAATCTATGAAGGCTATTTCGAAGAAGGGAAATGTGGCAAAAGAGCGAAAACGTACGGCTGCAACGATAGCTTCTTATCGCGTCAGTCACTTCTTGTTAAACACAAGAAGTCATTCAAAGACGGCAAAATTGTGAAAAAAGCATTTCTCGGTAGAGATGCTCCGATCAGGGTTTTTGGTGCCGATCACCGATCACCGATCACTGGAATCAGTGATCTGCCGATCCGATATCACCGATCACCGATCACAGCGTCGAAAATGGCAATTGAAGCATTCTATTTATTGTGTAGCATTATTTATGTTTTTAATTATTCTTAACACCATTGACATTGTATATTAAGTATTCAAATGAAATTAGGAGATGAGAAAGTATCATGAATTGACGACCATCTGTTTTATTGAATTCACAACCACCTGTAGCTTACTTCAGGAAAAACAAATAAAATGTGAAAATAAAAATCATAATAAATAAAATGTACACTGTCACATCAAATGTGCAACATTCCACTCGAATGAGAGGAACTAGGGGCTCTTAGAGAACTTGGAGCTTACTGTAGCTTTCCTGAGGAACAATAAACATACCCAAACTAAACTGCAACATAAACAGGCAATAGCCAAATATAAAATACTGTTTCAAGTCATATTTAGGAGGAGATAAGACAGCAAGTCAGCAATAATCAATAAAACAAAAAAACAAAACATTGCACCTAAGGAGATTTCAGACTCAAACCTTACTTCTGATTAAGCAGCATCACTGGTAGATTAGCCTAGAGAAATACAAGCATCTCAGCGTTTTTGGCACTCAGCCTGTTCCTCTTATCATCTAAAATATGTCCTGCTCTGCTGAAAAGTCGCTCGCTATCTACACTTGTGCAAGATGCACAGAGGAAGACCTAAAACTCACGCGCTAATAGTTGTTATTATGGGCCAAGTGACTTCCTGCTCGCGGGGTCACATGACGTCGCTGAACACTACCTACACTACGCTCGTGAAGTCGCGCTGAAACTCTGACCAGCACTCGTGGAACGCCTCTCGTCCAATCAAAGCACTCGGTCCCTTTATGACGTCGAGCCCAGTGTGCGCTTCGGCGCTCTCTGAGCGAATCGACGAACGCAAGAAAAAATGCCGTATGATATTCGTGGTATTGAAAGACCTTGCGTGCGTTCCTCCCCGAGGTATTTCTTTTGAGCAGACATTACAAACGGCATATTTGTTGTCTCTTTCCGACACTGTGTAATATTTCCAGACTGGCGACGCCATTTTGTAAATCGGTCGGGTTTGATCGGCCGTTTTGAGAACTCCGATCAAAACCGATCAAGGCCATATCGGCCGATACCGATCGGCGCCGATCAGATCGGAGCATCACTATTTCTCGGGGTTGCAGATTGCCTTTTCGATGACAGATCCACAGTGGCTGATGACACCTTGCAAGCCTGCCTACACCTTGCAACCAGCTCCTACAGCCCTGACTACTAGAAACTAGCTGCCTCCTCCCAGTGCCAGGTCTCCCACTAAGGTAGAGAAATGCATTTATTTTCTCCTTTCAAACTAGGGAACTACCTGTTTTGTATCTGGTTTACTTTTCTGTTTGTTGGATCAGTAGTTGGCTATGGTACTGCAGACTGGCTGTCAGTGTGTGAGTGAGAGAAAGTGAGTGTGTGTGTGTGTGTGTGTGTGTGTGTGTGTAAGAGAGAGAGAGAGAGAGAGAGAGAGAGAGAGAGAGAGAGAGAGAGAGAGAGAGAGAGAGAGAGAGGGGGAGAGGGAGAGAGAGAGGGGGGGGAGAGAGAGAGGGAGGGTTTGTGCTATGGCTCCCTATGCAGACTGGCAAATGTGTGTGTGTGTGTGTGTGTGTGTGTGTGTGTGTGTGTGTGTGTGTCTGTGTGTGTGTGTGTGTGTGTGTGTGTGTGTGAGTGTGAATAGCAAAGAGGGAGGGTTTGTGATGGTCTTCTCCTGTGTGGCTGTGTAACAGAGAGAGAGAAAGTGTATTGTGAGTTTACTATGCAGGCTGGGAACTGTGTGTGTGTGTGTGTGTGTGTTTGTAGTACGTGCGTGTACGTTTGCGATGTTGAAACTAGACTGGTAGATCTTGGCAGACTGGCTACTTGAAAAGTAGATCTTGGTCCAAAAAAGTGTGGGCACCCCTGGTCTAATGTATCGATTGTACTGTAAGTCGCTTTGGAATAAGGCATAAAAAGAAAAAGGAATACACATTTTTAAATGTAACGTCATAAAAATAAATCTGCGTTCCGTGTCTAATGTTATCTATCTAATGTTTTAAAGCAGGGGTCCCCAAACTACGGCCCGCGGGCCGGACACGGCCCGCCCCCACACTTGGACCGGCCCTTTGAACAACGTCGCCCCCACACACTCTCAACAATGCCAGAAACATATTTTGAAAATTAAACTTTAAATATATGTTTTAATCATATCATATCTGTATTTGATATTAAAGGTTGGCTTTCAAATGAAAATTTCCCTTAGTTATAAACTATTTTCATTAATAACATTATTAGTTAGTTTCACTAATGAGGTGGTGGCAGAACAGAGGATGGGGAAACAACTGGCGGCCATGCTGGCCAATCCCTCCCACCCGATGTACTGCGAGCTGGCGGGGATGAGGAGCAAGTTCAGCCACAGATTTGTTCTCCCCCGTCAAAGTACAAAAAGATTTGGACAGTCCTTTGTTCCAGCTGCACTCCGACTCTACAACCAGGCCCTGCAGGGTGGGGGAGACCTGGAGCTGGAACTTTGGAACTTGGAACTTTTTACAACAGTGCACACGTGATTAGTATTGTTAAAGGCAAAGAAGTTTGTCAATAAATGTATGAATGTGATCGCGGAGGAGGTGTGTCCCGCAGTGAGTCTGTCCGCAAGTAGGCACCAGATGAATTGAAACAATGGGGGATTAGAGAATGTAGATGCCCAGCTGCAGGAGAAAACGAAATAATTTGTTCATGATCTGTGTCAAGCAGGGTTTTTCCTGCATAGAGAATTATGAGGCGGCCGCCTCCGTCATATTTCTTGCCGCCTCCAGCTCTCAACAAAACTCTGACGGTCGTATTTTCTACGGTGGATTTCTGTCATTTCTAACTGCAATTGCGGCATTGCGCCGACGTGGTGGCGGGGGCGCTGTTTCGCAAATAAGTTAGCTTTCGTTTTTGCTAGCGAAATAGCTGATAGTATGTTGACTGCTCAAGGAGAATACATATTTGAAAGTACAGAATGCCTGAGAGCCTTATATTGCATTATATTACATTATATTTTGATCATCTGGTGCCTGAATATTGTGTTTTCCTTTACATAAATAATGACATTTCCACCATAAATTGATGCAGAAAGGTCACAAATTGGTGCATATCAATTCACCAGAATGCAAGAAATTAAGTGTTTGATGCTCGTTTAAGGACCCCCAGACAGCCCTGCTTCATGGGTCCCCCCGTGTATGATGAGGGTCCTCCCTCATGTATCAGACTGTAAAACTGATTATATTTCATTGACATATCACTATAGGTATAAATTCCATCCAAATTCAACTGTTTAGACTTTGTTTGCATCCACCAGTCCTCTCCTGCGCGCAATTGCTTTGCGCAACCGCCTCCATTTCACTCCGTTCCATATTATTTTATGTTAGAGACCGACCCAGGCCCCCCATCACAGAAAGGAAAAATGATGTGGCCCTCACAGAAAAAAGTTTGGGGACCCCTGTTTTAAACGGAACCCCGGCTATTAAGACATGTAGGCCTTAATACGCTCTAATTGCCATCTCCTACTAAAATATGTTTAAATCCTTTTAACATAGTGTTTATGGCTAATCTGTGCATGATACTGGCACATTCTGACATATTTCATGTCGCATTTCCCCACTTTGATGGCATATGACGCCCGATGTCAGTGCAGACTGGCAGGGTAGGAGCACAGGTGGATAGTCTACAGAGCGCCGTTATTCTGACATGGTCTGATAATTAAGCATTATCAGAGTATTTGAATTACTGGGCTCAGTGAATCACTGGGCTCTTTAAAGCAGACGAATAAACATGTTTTATGCCAATTTTAACTAAATAATAAAGTGAACCCTTACTTTGAACATGGTATCAAAAAAATGCCTACATTATCAGAAGTTGTCGAACTACCTTTTTCGGGCCTCCCATCATAATTGACAGAGATTTAAAAGTGCTCCCATACATGAGATTTAAATGACGAGGGAGGCATTTCGAACAACGTAACTAGCACTCGCCATGAAACACTTGGGCCGCGTTCGTAAATTCGCTTTGAGAGCGCCGGGCACACTGGGTCCGACGTCATAAAATGACCAAGTAATTTGATTGGACAAGAGGTGTTCCTTGAATGCTGATCAGATTCCAGAGCAAATTTACGAACGCAGCCTTGTTGTTGTGGATTCCCAGCTTCATGTGTAGTGAGTAAACAAGGGTTATTTTGTTTCGCATTTTCAACCTATCATTGCGCTTTAGAGGAAAACAAAGCATGCAAATGTTGCGTCTATGTTTTCATGGCAACTCTACGTTGTGATTTACAAGAGATATTAACTAATGTTTACATTTTGGTACACATGCGTGCCGTACCGTGGAGGGCGATCCGTTACCCCCCTAGATACTGCTAATCTATTATGACTAGTTGCACCACTACAGTGTTTCCTCCAGGAATTTTTACATTAGTGGCGGATAGCACGCGCGCTCAAAACAACAACCTAATTTCAACCAAAACTAGAGGGAGGATGGCAAAAAATATATATATATATACAGAATATAAACTTGTGACTGACAGTCACATACACACACACAAAGATCATCAGCTATAATATAATACGAAGTAGGCCTACATGAGCACAAAAGCGGCTAATGTTACTGATTAACTGTTTACTGTTGTGCCGAGAGACGGGAGTCGTAGGCGGCGTATCAAATTACAAAGCTAAACGTTTAATGAAGGACATGAACGATTGTCAACAACACACTCAAGCAGTAAATAGAACAGACTAAACAACTTGGGTACTACGCACTCAACTGCGGACGGAACAATACTCCCAACCCATAGTTCCGTGCGTGAATTATGTCAACCCACCACATTACAGAAGTAAAATCACAGTCAGATGGAGCATTCGGTAAACAGCTGAGTTAAAGAAAACAAACTCTTACCTTTGATGACACCCACATGAGCCCTGTTTTCCCGTACTTCTCCCGTGTGTCTCTTATTGTCCAAATGTTCCCTGAATTTTAGCTGCATGTTTTTCCAGCATGTAATTCCGTTGTCAATAAAAAAATCGACTCCCCTTCTTTTTTCCCTGCCAATACTGTCGTTGCTAAAGTGACGGCACATAAGAATCGTTTTTTGACTTGCTAATGTCTGCTGATACACCAACACAGCTAGCTGATGCTGATGGCTCTCCCGCTGTAGTTGTAGCTGGTGGTGGTGGTACCCCGCCATAAACGTTGTTAGCTGATCCACCACCTAGCTCCTTTGCCAGCCATGCAGTTTCGGATCGCTCATAGCCACTGCTAGCTTCAGCAATGTTTGAAGTGTCTGGGACATCTTTTTTCTTGAAAAATCCATCCATCTGTCGCTGTTTTCGTTAAATGTTTCGAAGTTATTTAACGTGATATCTTATTTGTGCACCAAGCTAGCTAGATCAGCTTTTTGTATCTTTTAGATCAGCGGTCGGGAACCTATGGCTCGCGAGCCATATATGGCTCTTCCGGTGACGGCATATGGCTCCCAGACAATTGGGTTGAAAAGTAAAAAAAAAAAATCAGTTTGGAACTGATTTTAAAATACTTGTGATATTGCGTAATAATACTGTGTCATTTTAAAGTAAACAGAAATTAGTTTTGAAGTTAAATTTCACGGGACTCTTCACGGGACCCATGACCCGTGGGTCGGGTCGGGAACCAATGTCTCTCGAGAGTGTCAGAGGTCGTTGTAAAGGTGAATAAATAAAAAACAATTTGATCAGATAGTGAACTAGCTTATACGCTTCAACCCTTGTAACGAGAAAGATGGCAAAAAGAAAAAAAGACGATGATTACCGTGCATTCCAGGCTGCGTGGACAGAGGAATTTGCATTTGTGGGGATCTGCGGTATGTCTAATATGCAATGATAAAATTGCATCGATGAAACAGTCAAATATAAAGCGGCACTTCGATACGCATCATGCTTCATTTGCATCGAAATATCCAGCGGGGGACAGCAGGAAAAAGGCATGCGAGGAGCTACAGCGGAGAGTGCAGACGAGTCAACAGCAACTGCGTGGGTGGACCAAGCAAGGTGACGGGAATTCCGCTAGCTTTGCGGGTGCTTTGGCAATAGTCAGGAATGGAAAGCCATTCACAGATGGCGAGTATGCCAAAACATTCATGCTTGATGTGGCCAATGAACTGTTTGATGACTTCCCAAATAAAGACAAGATAATCAAACGAATAAAAGACATGCCTCTGTCAGCAAGAACTGTTCACGATCGTAGCATCATGATGGCAAATCAAGTTGAGGAAACACAAATTAAGGACATAAACGCCGGGACATACTTTTCTCTCGCGTTAGATGAGTCAACAGATGTTAGCCATCTATCTCAGTTCAGTATATTTGCCAGGTATGCTGCAGGTGACACACTGCGTGAGGAAAGCTTGGCTGTTTTGCCAATGAAAGGGACAACCAGAGGAGAGGATTTATTCACGTCTTTCATGGAGTTTGCTAAAGAAAAAAAACTGCCGATGGATAAACTTATTTCTGTCTGTACTGATGGTGCACCCTGTATGTTGGGGAAGAACAACGGATTTGTAGCGCTTCTCCGTGAACATGAAAAGAGAGCCATCCTAAGTTTTCATTGCATCCTGCACCAGGAGGCGCTTTGCACTCAGACGTGTGGCCAGGAGCTAGGTGAGGTGATGTCGCTGGTCATTCGAGTGGTCAACTTCATTGTTGCCCGAGCTTTAAATGATCGCCAGTTTAAAGCTCTGTTAGAAGAAGTTGGGAATCATTATCCCAGTCTGCTTTTACACAGCAACGTGCGTTGGTTGTCAAGGGGAAAGGTGCTCAGCCGTTTTGCAGCTTGCCTGAGTGAAATCCGGACTTTTCTTCAAATGAAAGGCGTCAAGCATCCTGAGCTAGACAACACTGACTGGCTCCTGCAGTTTCACTATCTCGTGGACATAACAGGCCATCTGAACCAGCTCAATGTGAAAATGCAAGGTATTGGAAATACAATCTCATCCCTTCAACAAGCAGTGTTTGCATTTGAAAGCAAGCTGGAAGTCTTTCTCAGGGACATTGAAAAAGGTCGTCTTCTGCACTTTGTAACACTGCAACAATTTAGAGATGCATGCTTAGCAAGTGACTCCACTCAACATCTGGATCTCCAGCAGCTAGCTGGCTTTACGTCCAATCTCCTGCAGTCATTCAAAGCACGTTTTGGAGAATTTCGTGCGCGCACTGGTCTTTTCAAGTTCATCACTCATCCACACATGAGTGTGCAGTGGACAAAATCGAGCTGACATGCATCCCTGGGGTCTCTATGGGAGACTTTGAGCTGGAAGTTGCTGACCTGAAGGCATCAGACATGTGGATGAGTAAGTTCAAGACACTTAATGGAGAGTTGGAAAGTCTTGCGCGACAGCGAGCAGAGCTGGCGAGGGAACACAAGTGGACAGAAATGAAAAAACTTCAACCTGAAGACCAGCTGATTCTGAAAACTTGGAACGAGCTTCCTGTGACATACCACACAATGCAGCGTGTTAGTATTGCCGTATTGACCATGTTTGGCTCTACATATGTATGTGAGCAGTCATTCTCGCATATGAGGAACATTAAGACCAACCTACGCTCACGTTTAACTGATGGAAGCCTCAACGCCTGCATGAAGCTCAACCTCACCACGTATGAACCAGACTACAAGGACATCAGCAAAACCATGCAGCACCAGAAATCGCATTAAAAGTAAGACATATTTAATTTATTATATGTTAAAAATACTATATGGCTCTCAATGAAATACATTTAGAAATATTTGGCTTTTATGGCTCTCCCAGTCAAAAAGGTTCCCGACCCCTGTTTTAGATGGTACTACCGGTGACTTTTAGCCCGTTATTTGCGAGGAGAAAACACAGGCGCCCGAGCATTTCGGCAGGTAAGACTGCTGAGCAGGGATGGTTGAGTCTGCACGGTTCTCATGCCGATTCACATTTAGACCAATCAGGAGTAGCCCTTGTGTCACGTCGTCAACTGAATGTTTAATGTCATTAATCTGATTTTGGATCAGCGGTTAGAGAGAGATGGGCGTGGATTTAGGTGCACTTTTAGTCAACATCCATTATAGCGCTGATCTAGGATCAGATATATTTTAATCAGCTAAAATGTTCTGATTTTTTTTATTATTTTTTTTGTGGACTGAATCATTTAGTGGCGGAGGAAATTCATTCGTGGCGGCCCGCCACCAATAAATGCATATAGAGGAAACACTGCACTAGTGTATCCTGTCTTACATGTACTATTGTCACCTTTATCTCATATTATGCCTATTTTTTATTTTTTTTACTATTGTCTTGTGCTGCAATGTCAGGAACCGAAGCCTAAGAATTTTACTGTCTTACACTTGTGTCATGTGAACTAACAATAAACTTGAAACACACACACACACACAAACACCCTTACACACGCATGCATACACACCCTTACACACACGCGCACACACACACGTGCACACACAAACACACACACCCTTACACACACACACGCACACACACACCTCACAGTGCATGCTCCCGCTGGCATCCCTCACATGCCACGCCCCGTCATATGACCCGTCTGAGCTCCTCCCACCACTCAGACAGCCAATCAGCAGCAGGGTGGCGCGCGGCAGAGCCTTGTGGTTGGGCAGAGCTTGCTCCGCCTCCTGGACCCATTCTCTGTGCTGATAGGTGGACCAGGTCAGGTGACTACAGCAGGGGCTGCGTTGCCTGGTAACCAACTCCGACAGGGAGACCAACCTGCCAACGAGAACAGGAGGAATTATGGGTTAAACTATGTAACTATGGTAACTATGACAACCATCACAGTAACCACAGTAACCATCACAGACCCTATAAAAACAAAGATATTGATTCCAAAACTACAAACTATCCTTGCATTAAGATGGACTTATTGAGTGAATGAATGAATGAATGAATGAATGGACTTTATTGTCATTGCTACAGTACAGGTACCAAACAACGACATTTAGGAGGGGTGGCTCCCCTGGTGTTAGGAAAGAAAAAAAAAAAAAAAAAAACTTTTAAAAAAATCACAAGAAGGGAAGGAGCTGGTTTACATAAATAAAGTGATTGAGTGATTTGTTGATGACATTTTATCTCATTTAAAGTGTCAGAACAAAGGGTGTGTAGACTTATGCACGTGAGGTATTTCTGTGTTTCAATTATATTGCAGAAATTTCTAAAAACCTATTTTCACTTTGTCATTATGGGGTATTGTGTGTGGATTGATGCCAATTTTTATTTATTTAATCAAATTTAAATTGAGTCTATAACACAACAACATTTTTTTTAAATGTAAGGGGTGTGTTGACTTTCTATTCAGTTGTTAAGTCTGACGTCACGTTTAGCAATTTCCGGGTGACGGTCCAAATAAAAAATTACCCACACCAGAGTACCAGTGTACTAAAGCGGTAGAATGAGTTCTACAGTTCAATCGTTTTTTAGACTCAGATCTATTCATACAACAAGGGACACAGCACTGCAGCATTTCGAAGAGAGCGCCTCAGCCAACATTGGACCCGGAAACAGTATTATCTGTTCGTCATACCCCTACCTGTAGCTGAGGGGCAGAGACAGAGCTGATGAACCCATGGACCCCCCTTCCCTCCTCCCCTACCTGTAGCTGAGGGGCAGAGACAGAGCTGATGAGCCCATGGACACCCCCCCTCCTCCCCTACCTGTAGCTCAGTGGCAGAGACAGAGCTGACGAGCCCATGGACCCCCCCCCATCTCCCCTACCTGTAGCTGAGGGGCGGAGACAGAGCTGATGAACCCATGGACCCCCCCCCCGCCCACCTCCCCTACCTGTAGCTGAGGGGCAGAGACCGGGCTGACGAGCCCATGGACCGCTCCAGTCTGTCCACCAGGGCCAGGGCCAGCTGTTCAGGGGAGGAGGGAGGGGAGGCACCCAGCACAGGGACCAGCTGCCCCCTCACAAACACAAACACCTCACACAGCCACTCCTGCTCCTGGAAGACAGACAGACAGACAGAGACACACAGAGACAGACAGACGGACAGAGAGAGACACACAGACAGACAGAGACAGACCGACAGAGACAGACAGACAGACAGAGAGAGACAGACAGACAAAGAGACAGACAGACAGATAGAGACAGACAGATAGACAGACAGAGAGAGAGAGACACACAGAGGCAGACAGACGGACAGAGACAGGGACACACAGACAGACAGAGACACAGAGAAAGACACAGACAGCCAGACAGAGAGACAGACAGATAGACAGAGACAGACAGAGAGACAGACATAGAGACAGACAGAGAGAGACACACAGACAGAGAGACAGACAGACAGAGAGAGAGAGACAGACAGAGAGAGAGAGAGACAGACAAAGAGAGACAGACAGAGAGAGAGAGAGAGAGAGAGAGAGAGAGAGAGAGAGAGTCAAGTTCATGTGTAGAGGTATGAGGTTGGTATGTGGTGAGGATGGTGATGATACTTGTCAAATGAGGGAGAGGACGTGAAGGGTTAGGGTTGCATTTCCACCTGTGATCTCAGATCATAGTTGAGGAGCTAGTTTGCGGAAAGCATTTCATTCCACCATCTACAGCTGTAAACTGTGTTTATGAGAAATAATAATAATAATAATAATAATGAATACATGTTGA
>NC_137690.1:41206642-41314142 GCF_963989245.1 Nansenia antarctica
CCCAAAATGTTCCAAAAACGACTCCATTCGGTACCCGCTAACCGTAAACGTTGGCGAGCTCGTTGACGTGCTGAATAACTTGACGTCGTTGTTCATAACATATATATATATACTTATAATGACGGAGCAGACATGCTCGCGCTAAAACGGTTCAAACTGTCCGCGCACCGACGACAACATCCTGTTCCGCACGAGTCTCCGGTTACCGTAACACCGGGATGACATCATTGGTATTACCCATATACATCTATATCTGCATTCAGTCTGCAGGAGAGCGAGAGAAGGTCAACGGTACGCATGAATGAACCCGGCGTTGTTTCTAAGACTCCCTGACGGGATGACGGAGGACCCAAGTATATCCAGCTGCGTCCGACACGCGCTTCACCCGGACGCATGTCGACCCATTCCAAGTATCACGCCTTCTTCTTCTTCTTCTGTTCGAATTTCCGGCAGTGTAGACGCTTTCGCGCATTACTGCCCTCTACAGTTCAGAGTGATACTCCGCTCTGCACTCTATATCCTCTTATAGAGGTCTGTCTTGTGGAGGAAGGACAGGACACTTCTCTTCACAGCATGCTGCTCCTTTCCCCGGCTGAACAGGGACTTGTACTCCACAGTGGGTATCCCAATATTGGCTAGTTCCTCACATAGCTGAGCTCTTTCTGTCCTGTATTTCTCCCACTCAAATAGGACGTGGACAACAGTCTCTGCTCTTCCACATTCACACAGGCCATCCGGGTGTTTTCCCACTACTCTCAGGCAACTGGCTAGCCCGCAGTGCCCAAGTCTTAGCCGAGTCAGTTTGACTGAATCTCTTCTGTCACCTTCCGTGCACAAGCTCCCCCTTTTGACAGATGCCTGCGCTGAGAAATACAGCCTCCCTCTCTCTTCATTATTCCACTCCTCTTGCCACTGTTTCTCAAGCCCCTCCTTTTATGGAACAGTAGAACTCAGGTTTGCCCAGCAGGATTCCCACATCTATGTGCTGCCTCTTGAGTGACATTCTGGCCAACTTGTCCGCTATTTCGTTCCCCTCTACCCCTGCATGCCCTGGGACCCAAAGGAAGCCTATATCGACCCCCACTTTCTGTGACCTATACATGCTTATCATGGCCTCATTCACCAGGTCGGCCGTACCTTATTGAGAGTGACCACGATGCTGTAGAGAAGAGAGATGAGGAAGATACAAGCCATGTTCAAGCTCTCTTCCACCAGGTCCTGCAGAATGGGAGCATGTTTGTTCTCATCGAAGAACACTGCCTCCTCAAGGACTTCTTCACAGAGGGTAAAACAGAGGTGTTCAGTAAGTTGTTATCTGTTCAATACTCTGGGCACCACCAAGATAAACCAGGGCATCATAACAGATCACATATTGAAATGGACAACCTTCATTTTGACACAGACATCATTATAGACATTAAATACATATGGGTACCAACCAATCCCATTGTGCCATATGGGGGAGGATTTTGATTAATTTAAAATACTTTTATCAATTACTGAGGTAGCACCAGACTGGGTGCCAGAACACAACAACGCTACATTGTTAGCAACAGCCAGATTGCTAAATAACAAACAGACTAGCATTAGGCTAATCCTCTCATTCACAATCACCCACAAATACCAAAAATACAAATAATGGACATAAATTACCATGTTAAAAATAAATAAATAAGTACCTGGGTATTTTTTTTTAAATAGGGTGCTATTTGGAATTCATAACTTGTGAAGAATAAATTGTCTATTTACCTATATTTCAATGTTCTATTATATAAAGGACATATCTAACTTGCTGAAAAACATAGTGGTCGAGCTCAGGCACCTAAATTGTATTATATTTAAATATATTAACAACATGTGTCATGTGGGATATTATTTTCATAGGAAATGTGTGTAATCTGATTAATTTCAGAATATTATTGTGATTAACTTGATTAAACATTGTAATTGATTGACAGCACTTGAAGCAAACCAGTAGAGGCCAATGGACGAAGCAGCTATCATGACAGAGACACAAGGCAGCTATCATGACAGAGAGACGAGGCAGCTATCATGACAGAGACGAGGCAGCTATCATGACAGAGACGAGGCAGCTATCATGACAGAGAAACGAGGCAGCTATCATGACAGAGAGACGAGGCAGCTATCATGACAGAGAGATGAGGGAGATATTATGACAGAGACGAGGCAGCTATCATGACAGAGAAACAAGGCAGCTATCATGACAAAGAGATGAGGCAGATATTATGACAGAGACGAGGCAGATATCATGACAGAGACGAGGCAGCTATCATGACAGAGAGACGAGGCAGTATCATGACAGAGAGACGAGGCAGTATCATGACAGAGACACAAGGCAGCTATCATGACAGAGAGACTAGGCAGCTGTCATGACAGAGAGACGAGGCAGCTATCATGACAGAGACGAGGCAGCTATCATGACAGAGAGACGAGGCAGCTATCATGACAGAGACGAGGCAGCTATCATGACAGAGACGAGGCAGCTATCATGACAGAGACGAGGCAGCTATCATGACAGAGACGAGGCAGCTATCATGACAGAGAGACGAGGCAGCTATCATGACAGAGACGAGGCAGATATCATGACAGAGACGAGGCAGCTATCATGACAGAGATGAGGCAGATATCATGACAGAGATGAGGCAGATATCATGACAGAGACAGCTATTTTTTTGATGATGACGGTAGTAAGAAGAGAACAGCATTAAGTCTGCAGCTCAAACATCTGTAACAGTATGTATGATGCATCAGTTGTTCTGACTGTCATGGTGAAATCTTAAGTGCAGGGTTAGAATGGGGGGGGGTCACCTCTGGGAGGTAGTAGTTGTAGAACTCTGCGTAGGGAGCCAGGTCCATGGATGTTGTGGATGACGGCGTCCGCGTTAGAGCATGTTTGGTCTGTCATCAAATGTGGGGACTCGACTTGAGCCAACCACCTCGTCTATCTCCTTCTGAACTTTCTCTGAAGAAGAGAGACCCAGGGCCCCATGTTGCTTGAGCAATATTGTGTAAAAATTGTGTGTCCCCCCAACTCTTTTTTACAGTGCCTTCAAACTGTTTCTTTTTTTTAAGTGCTTTTTCTGTGATATTTTCAGTCATTTCGGATCATGAAATACATTGATTATGATGAACATGACTTCGAAATAGTATTATGAGAGTAGAGCTGTAGTACCTAACACTAACACTACTTGCTATTTGAGTATAGATGACTTGAATAAAGGTACCTTGTACATGGGGGTGAGATGTCATCAGCAGCAGGGTCTCTGTGCCGGCACCAAATACATCCCAAATACACGGAACATAGTTGTCATAATGGAACTCAGTGCTCTGCCTATCTTTCTCCTAGGAAAAGTAGAAGATACCAACGTACGGGCCCTATCCCAACTTGAGACAGCAATCAGTAACCTATCCAGTAATATTTGTATACATTGTGCATAGATGCCAATGGGAGACTTCTGCAAATACTCAGGTTTTACAGATGGATATGTTAGAATTCAGAATTTGGTGAATTCCCAAATGATCATCATTCACACAGTAGGTAAACAGCGACATCTGGTGGCTAGTTGTTGCCCTCATTATACACTTACCAACAACACATGAACAAAAATCCATTGTGGATCATAGCATTCTCAATGGCCAGCTACCAACTCCCACTAAATCTGATCATACTGTATATTGCTAACTAGAAATATAAGTTGCAGAAGAAACTTTGTGAGCTTGCAAAGTGTTATTTTGGTGGTGGAAAATGTTTAAAGATGTGTTGATAGATAGATAGTTGCTGGGTAGTTAAAAGAAAGTGAGATAGTGTGAGATAGGGTTGGTTGGTTGGTTGGTTGGATGGATGGATCTCTGCACATTTTAAAGTAGGAATGGTGTGAATAAGCCACCTGTTGGTAAGACTAGTCAATCAGTCAGTTTGATACACTCATATGTATTCTTGTATGTACTAACAACCTGCCCTCGTCCTCCAGACCACCTAAGAAAACCCCTCTACTGGGTCCATGTCCACAAACCACCCTTTTATAGTCAGTCTACTGATACCATAGTCACACCTAAAAGTATATACTGACAATCTTATTCAGTGATTCATTGTAGTTGAATTTATTTGAGAGATGGTCTCACTAGCTTGTAAGTAGCTTGTCTCTCTCACTAGCTTGTAAGTAGCTTGTCTCTCTTACTAGCTTGTAAGTAGCTTGTCTCTCTCACTAGCTTGTAAGTAGCTTGTCTCTCTCACTAGCTTGTAAGTAGCTTGTTTCTTTCATTAGTGTAAGTAGGCAAAACATATTTACAATAGCAAATGTTTTAATGCTGATTCAAATGTAAGTTTTGCGTTGGTACTAGGGTTGTATTCACATTTTGCATGCCAATTGGTTTTCTATTCTCAATGCATCTCTTTTTTCTTTACAATTTTAGACTTAAGTTGTCGTTTTTTCAACTCAATGGGTATGTTGCTGCTTTGATGTTTTGATGTCATTTTACAAAAGTTTCTAATGAATTCTTGAATTATTTAGTAAATAAATATGATATTATTATATATTATATGAGTAATATATGTGTTAGAGAGAGAGAGAGAGAGAGAGAGAGAGAGAGAGAGAGAGAGAGAGAGTAATATAGTTAGTAAATAAAAATAAAGGTTTCCACCAGAGTAATTATAGTGATGACACGTGTTATAGAGTCTATTTTGCTCCTGTATAATAAGGATAAGCAATAAGCTCTCTCATTCAACTCTGCTGGGCTGGCAACTCTGAACATAATTATGAGCACTTTGAGCTGCAACATTTGCAGGAAAAGTGCTATACAAATAAACGTTATTATTATTATTATTATTATTATTATTATTATAATTATTATTATTATTATTATTATTATTATTATTATATAGATCGGTGAGGTCTCCCCTTGCTGATCTGGTGCTGATTTAAACAACTGCCATCATACCTTAAACTTAAACAGATTGCTAAAGGCAAGCATATTAAATTGTAGCCTAATATATATATATATATATATATATATATATATATATATATAATGATGAAACAATAACTTGCACTTTTGTGTGAGTCCTGAAATACGGCGCTGCGCCTTTAAATGAAGCGTACGAGTGGGCAGCTCGGGAGTCAACATGGCGGCCACAACTGTGTGGGAGTGGCTAGTGGTAGCCATAGCAACAGGGGGCAGGTGTGTGTGTGTGTGTGTGTGTGTGTGTGTGTGTGTGTGTGTGTGTGTGTGTGTGTGTGTGTGTGTGTGTGTGCGTGCGTGCGTGCGTGCGTGCGTGCGTGCGTGCGTGCGTGCGTGCGTGCGTGCGTGCGTGCGTGTGTGTGTGTGTGTGTGTGTGTGTGTGTGACTTATTTAGACAGAAATATGGGGGTGGCATTTTGATATTCAGCTCAGGAAGACATGCCCAGTTACATGGAAATATTGTTTCAGAGAACTCCTCTATAGGAATGAGTCTATCGACTACACTAAATTATGCCATGGTTATTCCCTTTTCTTCGAGACATACAGAGCCAAATGACACGAACTCTTCTGTTAGATCAAATTTGGAGCAGATCTATCTTCTATTTTAGTCTTGTGGTAGCCTACTATTCTGAATCATTGCACTGACTGTATGGAGACAATTTCAGATTTAAGCAACATCTAGGTTTATGTATTCTTGAAGATAGGAGAAAACACGCGATTTAAGTCAGCCAATTTATTTGAGCACTTTGCCATGCAGGCCTGCAAAAGCTTGACATGTACTCATCATTTAAAGATTGACGTTTACACCTATAGCCTAATTGCTTTTTGCTAATTCACATGTGTATGAATATTTCTGACGCACCAATGATGAATATTGTGGAGGGTGTGGCAGTTAATTATTTAATGGGAACATAAAATGGATAGGCTAGGTGGTGGGTTAAAAGAACAACAAATGGTTTGAAATAGGCTACGAGTTGTGGTGGTGGTGGTGGTGGTGAAATTAATGTCACTTCATCTTCACATGACCGGAGGGGCGTGATGGTGTGTTTCTGCCGTGGACCAGAGAGGGGGGAGGGGTGCAGTGTGGTACCTCTCGATCCTCGCCTCACGCTTCCTCCACCACAGCTAGTCGCTTGATTTACGTGGAGGATCCACGTTCGAGCATCATCACCCTTTACGCAACATCATCGCACCCTTATCCTGTGTGCAACATTCTCGCTGGGATATATCGATAGTGAAGGCCATCCCCGGGATTAAGGTGAGATCTTACTGTTACCTTTACTGAGATTCAACTGACACTTGATCAATTTGATTCATGATTAGGCTCATATGCAGTGTTATTTCATTTAATGATGAATGTGGATGGGTGTGCTGTCCAAATGCTTCAACGGCCGAAAGGTAGGATGTGGAAATCATAAGGTGTGTTTTCATGTAGGCATATCTATTTAAAGGCAATTAAGATTCATGTTGATGCTGATAATTGTAATATTGTTGCTAGATTTGTCAAAGAGGTCTTTAAAAAAAAATACATCAGCCCTGCGTAAAAACGCCTGTAGCCCGGTCACGACTACATTTCTTCAAATCAAACGATTGGGACTTCAAGATAATTGCTCATTAGTGACCTTGCATTTAGCTTAGTTTAACACATTTGCCTGCTTCGGAGCGCTAATTATGCGAAAACATATCAGATAGGCCTATCATTCATAATGGATAAATAAATCTGTTAAAATTGTATTTTGTCCATCACCATATTCTATCTAGGCTATTCAGTCTAGTATTCATCATGTGTTGTTCTGTTGGGCAACTTGTGTTGACGATCAAGAGGAATATGATTTTAACATGTTTTGGGGGTGGGGGTTCCATACTGACTAAGTGACGCGTGTACTGTAGGGTAATATCACAAATGCATGTTATTAAACTGTCATTACGGCCAAGTCACCTTCCAATGATGGACATCTCGAAGGGAAGCGGTGCTGTCACCGCTTTACAATTCAAGGCAGAAATATTGTTGCAACGGTCCTTGCCTCCATCTCCACAACGACCTTGTCATAAAAAATGTGACACTCAGCCTGGCGCCATTTGTTGCAGATGCGCCATGGGGTTTACAAGTTTCCTTACCATAGCTTTTCTCCCTTCAAATATAACCTGTACTCCCTATAGAAAATATACACGCTTGGAGGACTAACACGTTTGGAGAACACAGTACATTTTGGTGTATGTCGGCCTATATGCTGGACCAAACCTGCCCAAATTATAAATGAATGAATAAATAATAAAACATTAGTGTACATTTTGTACACATAAATACACTATTGTACACAACATATCAAATATCGATGTGTAATCTATCTCAGTGCTAGCACATAAATATCTCATAAAAATTAGATAAATAGGCAGATGAGGTTGTCAATCTGTAATCTCAAAAACTGGGCTATTTTAACCTACACCTGGACTAGAAAAAAAAAAGCTTTCATTGGAGATGCTCCATTGAACATGGTCTTTTATCCTGGACTGGTCTTAAATCAGGTAAACTAGCTCAATGGTATGAGATTTAGGATGACTGAAAAGTGAGGTTGCTCATTGTCACCTGTTTTTTTCCCCATATCTATCCCTTCATGTGTAACATTTAGCGATAGACTACTGAGCAACATGTGGCATATCTGCTATGTGTGTGTGTTTCTGTGAGCTTTGGCTGCTCTGAATCATGACAATGTTAGTATTCAAATGAAAATGTATGTTTGGTGCCAGGAGTCTGGCTGTAACGCTGTCGCAGTGGAGCCCGGTGGAAGGAGACCTCAGAGGATGGGCTCATTGTAACTCATTATGCAATGCTGCTGTTGAAACTGCTGTTTACAAATACTACCTTTGATATAGCCACTACTTATACATCTGTACATACCATACTGTACATAGATACCTTAACTGTACATAGCTACCTTAACTGTACCCAGCTACCTTAACTGTACATAGCTACCTTAACTGTACATAGCTACCTTAACTGTACCCAGCTACCTTAACTGTACATAGCTACCATAATTGTACATAGCTACCTTAACTGTACATAGCTCATAACTGTATACCTCTAACTACCATACTTGCCATACTGTACCTATCTCTGTCGTGTTCTTTTTCTATATCATGTTTTCACTATTTGCACTCCTGGTTAGATGCTAAACTGCATTTCATTGTCTGGTAGCCTACTTGTACTCTGCAATGACAATAAAGTTGAATCTACGGTAATCTAATCTAATCAAAAAATCCCCCTTGTTCATTCCCCAGGTCTAATTCTGTGCTGTGCTCTCCCATCTTATGTATCTCCTATTTACTGTAGACTTAGTCTCAATCATGTTCAAAAGTGAAGTGGAATAACCACTGTCCTCTAAATGTATGTCTTCTTGAGTGTGAGTCACCAACACTCACTCACCAGGTGGTGCTACTAATCATGACTTGATGTGCTCCCCGCCATTTATGCCTTTTGGAGCCCCTACACGCACACTAGGCACATCAATCCCTTACTTCTGACCGTCTCTAGTCGTCGACTACGATGCGACGGCTTGGTTGGAGAATGCCTACGCCGTGAAATTACTCATCCTTTTGCCATAGTCCAATACTACTGTGTTATATCTGTAGAGGTAGAAATCGGTTTGATACCATTCCTCATTCTACTCCATGCATTACAATGAGCTCGTCCTCCGATTTTGACCTCCGCCAGCCTCCCCCTGTTACAGCCTTCTCTGCTGCTGCAGAGTTGTTATCAGCTGGACACCAGACGCAGTCTTTCAACAGGAGAACATTAAGCCATTCCTAATCAGTTTTCAGAGAGTGCAAATTGAGATAAGATGCTCCTTGGCAACTGCTTAGGAATATATACCTTCCCTAGCAACAGTAACAGGCATATATACGTACTGTAGGCTTTCTCTTCTTCAGTTTCTGTCTGATCAAGGAATTGCTGTACATAGAATAAGACTCGTAATATGGTACCAATATATTTAGAATGTAGTTTGTAGTTCAATTCACGATAATACCCATTGATTCTTGAAGAATATCATTTATAATAATAAGAGAGAAGGAAAGATCATCGCTGATCCCTCCCACTCTTCCAAAGTCTCCCATCTGGAATAAGGTTCCGGTCTATCAAGAAACCGGCAGGACTGCAATTGTCCTAACAAAAATAAATGTGGTATTTAAGTATTTAAATAAATAAAAGAAAAGAAAAGAAAAAAAAATATTTGTTTTGCTGCTCAACGAGGTCACCCCTCAGGGTCTTTTACCCAGACAATGAGGTTAGAAAAGACACAGTTTGAACTCTGTTTCAACATCCGAGTGGCTGATGCATCTCTTGGGGGTATTCCATCAACATCACTAAAGGACAATCCAGGCTTATTTTGATAGGTCTCGCAAGACTTCAAAATAAGCCTGGACTTCTTATAAATCTCGCAGGATTCATCAAATTAAGCCTGGATATTGTACTGTAGCAACGTTGATGGAATACCCCCCAGGTCTTATTTCAATCCACCAGCTCATGACTTGATACAGAAATCAGAACCAGAAATCAGAATTCTTTATACAGTGGGGGAAATAAGTATTTGATCCCCTGCCGATTGTGTAAGTTTGCCCACTTACAATGAAATGAGCGGTCTATAATTTTAATGGTAGGTTTATTTTAACAGTGTGAATATAAAAAAAATACAGAAAAACACATTATATAAACGTTATAAATTGATTTGCATCCCCTAGCAAAACATGACTTAGAACTTGGTGGAGAAACCCTTGTTGGCAGCACGGAGGATGGACGTTTCTTGTAGTTGGTCACCCGGTTTGTGCACATCTCAGGTGGGATTTTGGTCCAGTCCTCTTTGCAGATCCTCTCCAAATCCTTAAGGTTTCGAGGCTGGCACTTGGCAACTCGAAGCTTCAGCTCCCTCCACAGATCTTCTATAGGATTAAAGTCTGTGACTTAATGAACTTGAACACCATGAACTTAATGTGCATCTTCTTCAGCCACTCCTTTGTTGCAAGTTCTAAGTTATGTTTTGCTAGGGGATCAAATACTTATTTCCCATGATCAAATGGATCAAACTTTTATATAATGTATTTTTCTGTGATATTTTTGTTGATATTCAGTCTATGACTGTTAAAATAAACCTACCATTAAAAGTATAGACCGTTCATTTCTAAACAAACTTACAAAATCAGCAGGGGATCAAATACTTATTTCCCCCACTGTATTTGCACATACAGGAAAATTGGATACAGGAAATTGGCTTGGTGAGGTTGGTGCATAGGTCATAATAACATATAAGCAACATAATTTAAAAGACAATGGCAAAGGGAGCAATAGAACAATAATTATGTAGGCTGTAAATTAGAATAAATGTAAAACTAATAGTTGTATGTGTGTGGTGCGTTGTGTGTGTGTGTGTGTGTGTGTGTGTGTGTGTGTGTGTGTGTGACGCGGTTGCGGGGGAGTGGAAGTCCCAGAGTCAGTTAGAGGCAGGGGGCTTGTTTGTGAGGTCCACTGCCATGGGAAAGACCCACACATGGCCATGGCAAACACACTACCAGTTCTTTCACTAATTGTGTTCGTCAGCAATATGCAAATACAAATAGAAGCCAACAAATTCACAACAGCAAGGATGCAGTGTAACAGTCTCAATTCAACAATGACAGATATACAAATGCGCATATTTTATCTATCTGGCCTGAGGATTGCAGGATTTGAGTCAGCAAACAAAGTAAAACGTTTTACCCGAACCAAATACACCGACTCTAGCACACAAATGATATTATTGAAATGCAAAAAGCACTTCTGTTTCTTAAAATAATCTATGCAAAATGTCTGTCAAAATGTGTTATAGGCAACATTTCTGTCAAAATGCAAGTTGTATTGCATGCATTATGTATCTACCTGTCAAATAGGATTGGGGTTTCAGGGCATATGGATGGGAATACCATGTATCCTTTCCACATTGAAATGGAAATGTGTGTGTGTGTGTGTGTGTGTGTGTGTGTGTGTGTGTGTGTGTGTCAGATTGTTATATTGTATAGTAGAATTTGTTTGGATTTTAGTTGGATTCTTACTTTATTATGCTACATGTGGGAAATTACTCCAGGGGTACATTTCACAATTACTCTGTTTTATGTTTGGATCTTTTCTGTTGGATGGCCTAGAACCATTTGTACTGAATAACTACAGACTCGTATCAAACCTTTCCAGTATAGGACTTTCTTTTTAAATAGCTGCCCACGAACAACTTAGCAATTATTTGACCCTGAATGATCTCTTTGATGGCTTTCAATCAGGCTTTCGCCCCCTACATAGCACTGAAACGGCTCTTATTAAGGTCCTTAATGACATGTGTGTTAACACTGACTCCGGAAAAATCTCACTTTTAGTACTACTAGACCTTAGCGCTGCCTTTGACACTGTAGACCACAACATTCTAATGTTAGACTAAAGACTAAAAACCTGGGTAGGACATTCAGGTACTGCCTTAAACTGGTTTAGATCCTACCTATAGGACAGAAGCTATTATGTCTCCATCGGCAACTGTGTCAGACCAAATCAAAATGACGTGGGGTTCTCCAAGGATCAATCCTTAGCCCCCTCCTATTCAATCTCTACATGCTTCCAATGGGACACATCATAAAAAAGAACGGACAAAACAGAGATAATAATGTATTTGGTAGATAGATAGATAGATAGATAGACTTTATTTGTCATTGCTACAGTACAGGTACCAAACAACGAAATTTAGGAGGGGAGGCTCCCCTGGTGTTTAGGAAAGGAAAAAGAAACACATTTTAGAAAAAGCATAGATGCATAAAATCACAAGAAGGTAAGGAGCTGGTTTACATCAATAAAGGCTATGTACACAATCCACTGTACTATACTGCACAGATAGTCAACTAGGGTTGTCATATTGCACAATAAATTATTTTAAAGTGTCACAGTTTGCAGGCTTGAAAATGTACATGTTTGTGCCTCAGCACTAGCTGCCATACAATCCGTCCGGACTGTCCTGGGCCCAGAACTTAGGCCTTTTCTGTGTTCAGGGCCTTGACGGCCCTGTGGTAGAAGCTGTTCTTCAGTCTGTTTGTCTTAGCGGCCGGGGTCCTGTACCTCCTGTTCGAGGGCAGCTTGACAAAGTGTTCGTGCCCAGGGTGGGTCGGGTCCTTGGAGATCTTGGAGGCCCTCCTGAGACAGCGTGTTTTGTACAGCTCCTCCAGAGAGGGGAGGGGGGCGCCGGTGATCTTCTGTGCTGTTCTCACGACTCTCTGTAGCTCGTTTCTCTCCGCTGTTGTGCAGCTGTGGAACCAGTTGGAGATGCCGAAGGTGAGGATGCTCTCCACTGCGCCGTGGTAGAAGGCCACCAGTATCTCCTTCTTGTTGTGTTGTTTCCTGAGGCATCTCAGGGTGTATAGCCGCTGTTGTGCCCTCTTGATGGTGCCTTTAGTGTTGTCCTTCCAGGCCAGGTCATCCCGCATGTTGTGTCCCAGGAATCGGAGGGTTGAGACTATCTCCACGCTCTCTCCGTCGATGAGCAGGGGCAGGATCTCGGACTTTTTCCTCCTGAAGTCTACGATGAATTCCTTGGTCTTTGACTTGTTTAGCAGCAGGTTGTTAACCTTGCACAGCTTGCTCAATTGCTCTACCTCATCCCTGTACGCCGCCTCGTCCCCCCCCGAGATACATCCCACCACGGTGGTGTCGTCTGCAAACTTTACGATGTAGTTGCTGGGGTGGATGGGGGTGAAGTCGTGGGGGGCGGTCGGTCAGGAAGTCCTTGATCCACGCACATATAGAGTGTGATAGACCCAGGTCTAGTAGTTTGGTCACTAGCCTGTCTGGAAGGATGGTGTTAAAGGCGGAGCTGAAGTCCACGAAGAGCAGTCTCGCGTAGCTGTTTCCCCTCTCCAGGTGGGATAGAGTGGCGTGGAGAGTCGTCGCTATGGCGTCCTCTGTGGACCTGTGGGCTCTGTAGGCGAACTGGTATGGATCCAGGTTGGGCGGGAGGCGTGTGAGTATGTGGGCCCGGACTAGTTTCTCGAAGCACTTCATGATGATTGGTGTGAGTGCCACCGGGCGGTAGTCGTTTAGGCAGCTCACCGTGCTTTTCTTCGGGACTGGGATGATAGTTGAGGTTTTCAGGCAGGGTGGGACGGTGGCCTGGGACAGGGACTGGTTAAAGATGTTGGTGAAGACCCCGGCCAGCTGGTCGGCGCAGTCTCTCAGCACCCGTCCCAGGACGCCATCCGGCCCCGAGGCTTTCCTGGGGTCCACCGCCTTCAGTACGCGTCTCACCTCGTGCTCTGTGAGGGTGAGGCTGCTGAGAGCTGGAGAGAGTGGTGTCTGTGTTGTGGTTACCTCCGTTCGCCCCTCGTCGAACCGGGCGTAGAAGGTGTTCAGCTTTCCCGCCAGCAGGGGGTCGTCCTCTGCGGCTGTGAGCCTGTTGGCTCTGAAGTTTGTCATCTGCTGAACCCCCTGCCACATCCGCCTGGAGTCGTTGCTCAGGAGGCATTCCTCAATCTTCTCTCTGTGCTCTGCCTTGGCCGCTTTGATGCCGCGCTTTAGGTTGGCCCTGGTGGAGCTGTACAGCGGTGTGCGCTTCCCTGCGAAGAAGGCGTTGTCCCTCTCATTTATCAGTTTTTGGACCTTCCCAGTCATCCATGGCTTCGTGTTGGGGTAGACCCGGACCCGTTTGTCCACGGTGACTGAGTTGGTGCAGTTCACTATGTGGTTCAGAACCGACGACGTGTACTGTTCCAGGTCCTCATGCTCATATTCCTGCCATAGGGTGTCATTTAGGCAGATCTGCAGTTGTCGGGTTGGGTTCTGGGCTTAAATGCTATATTCTGTTCAGCTTGGTTGTAAAGCAAGCCATGCTAACCCATCGCTTAGTTCAAACAGACCGTAGTAGACTTTAAACAACAAAGAGACACGGAATCAATCATGATTATTATTTACTTGCAAGGAGGACGAATATGAGGCCTCTCCTGAGAGAGAGACCCCACATTGGCACTAAACTCTCCTCCTGTAAGCCAGTTTATTTATTCTCTCAGAATGGAAAAGAGGAGGCAGTTTGTGATCCTATCAGAGTCCTAGAAAAGGGGGGTGGTGTTCAGAACGAATCATTAACAGATGTGGCCGTGAGCGACTCAAAACCTGTTTTCGAAAAGTGTCATGGAAATCTGATAAGCAGGGGCATAAACAGAGTCCAGAGTACAAGGTTCACACAATCATTAACAGAGCCCAGAGACAGGCTGTAGAGTTTACACAGTGATACAAGGTTCATATACAGATTTATACAGAACATCTAACTCTTATCATTTAACATTATGAAAACATCGTCTTTAACTCTAACATTTCCCTGCTGTTTTTCATAATTTATCACGATACAAACATTCTCTTCTTTATTCAGGTCGTTTTAACTTTCTTTCATATTTTCTAGTTTAACTGTCATTCAACATCGCCGTACAGATCACACATGAATCTCAACTTGGATTAGAGTTTCTCAAATTGGGTTAGGTACTTAGGTTCCAAATATTCCTGAAATCAGTTTGTTAGTCATAGCTTTGAAGCAGGGGAAGACACAACAAACAATTATTAAAATCAGCATGTGATGTCATACAGTAATACACATGTTCCTCCTGCCACTGCAGTCGATAGGTCAAGAGTCATTCAGTTCTGGAGTGTCATCAGTCTGATCTGATCGATTTCGCGGTTCTAGGCTTCGTTTATCGTAAGGGATGCGTTTACAAATGTCTCTGATTGATAGTTCAGGGTTTCTTTTCATCTGGGACATTACTGCCCCAGACTGGGTCGTGTGTCTGGACGGGCGTCTCGTTTGGGTCGTCGGGAGGATTTGGTCCCCTCATTCTAAGAGGTAGTGGATCTGAAGAATTCTTCACCGGGTTTGAGACGTAATATTCACTAAATGAATAACCCCTTTGTAGCCCGGGCTTCCACCACTATCCGTCGTTCGAGGGGAACAATGTCACTTTCTTTCAATGGCTTTTGTGTATCTCGTTCTGCGATCTTGACAGCAGTTGAGATGCTCAGCAGCACCCCAAATGGCTCAACCCACCGCGGGCTGCGCCAGTGTTCTCCTTCCATCTCGTCGATGAGGATCTGGTCATCAGGTTGTATTCTCGATCCTGTAGGAAACAGAAGGGACTGGCAGATCATTTGTTCTGGCTATTTCCTATTTCCTAAATAGCCATCCACCAGTGTGTTTTCTGTTTCTGCCAAATCTGCTGTCTTTACATATAACGATGAATTGAGTATCAAGGACCCCAATTGAAATATGTACTTTCATGTCACTTGCTTCTGCAAATCTTCTAATAAAGTTTTCAATCAATCAATCAATACTTCCCTATTGTCGTCTACTATGGGTAGTCTAATCTCCCATTTACTATTTCAAATTCATTAATTTCATTTATTTCATTCATTTCATTCATTCATTCATTCATATCAAACCCATAGGTCTCAATTTTATTGTAATGTGTGTTTCCATTAGAGAAACACACTCTTCAATGTCCAGGTGTTTGGACACTGTGTTTGATCAATTCGTTCACGAAATGTGCGCCATTATCACTATATTTTTTTTAAAAATTGTGTGTAATTATATACGTGAAAATGTGCATTAATCCCTGTCAATCACCTTCCCTGCTTTTTGGTACATGTCATTAAAAAGACCATGTATCAAATTAGCTGCTGTTTGTAGAGGCTTTGTGGTAATACAATTTTCCCATCTATTCTATAAACTTTGTCATTCGTCCAAATTCGTATTACTCCCCTGGTCTCTGTTCTGTGGATCAGGAGGGGGCCACACTAAAAATAAAATAGCAGTTTGTCCTCTGTCTCCCTCCCTCTCTCTCTCTCTCTCTCTCTCTCTCTCTCTCTCTCTCTCTCTCTCTCTCTCTCTCTCTCTCTCTTCTCTCTGTCTGTCTGTCTCTCTCTCTGTCTGTCTCTCTGTCTGTCTCTCTCTCTCTCTGTGTCTCTCTGTCTGTCTGTCTGTCTCCTGTCTGTCTATTCCTCTCTTTCTGTCTGTCTGTCTCCTGTCTGTCTGTCTATTCCTCGTCTCCTCTCCTCGTCTCCTAGTCTCCTCTACTCCTCTACTAGTCTCCTAGTCTCCTCTCCTCGTCTCCTCTTCTCGTCTCCTAGTCTCCTAGTCTCCTCTACTCCTCTACTAGTCTCCTAGTCTCCTCTCCTCGTCTCCTCTACTCGTCTCCTAGTCTCCTCTCCTCCTCTCCTCTACTCGTCTCCTAGTCTCCTCTCCTCGTCTCCTCTACTCGTTTCCTAGTCTCCTCTCCTCGTCTCCTCTACTCGTCTCCTAGTCTCCTCTCCTCGTCTCCTCTACTCGTCTCCTAGTCTCCTCTCCTCGTCTCCTCTCCTCATCTCCTCTACTCGTCTCCTAGTCTCCTCGTCTCCTCTCCTAGTCTCCTAGTCTCCTCGTCTCCTCTCCTTGTCTCCTAGTCTCCTCGTCTCCTCTCCTAGTCTCCTAGTCTCCTCGTCTCCTCTCCTAGTCTCCTCTCCTTGTCTCCTAGTCTCCTCTCCTCGTCTCCTCTACTCGTCTCCTAGTCTCCTCGTCTCCTCTCCTGCTCTCGCTCTCTCTCTCTGTCACTTTCTACTGCTTTCTCTCTCTCTCTCCTGCTTTCTCTCTCTCTCTCCTGCTTTTTATTGCTTTCTCTCCTTCTCTCTCCTGCTTTCTACTGCTTTCTCTCCTTCTCTCTCTCTCCTCACCCTCGTCCTTAAACAACTTTAACATTTCTCTCTCTCTTGCCCTCTTGCCCTGTCTTTTCTTTTATAGCTGAAACCACTTCCTTGTAGTTTAAACACAACCATACACACGTCTGTGATTAGTTGGGTCCTCTCATTTCTCTCTCTGTTCCTCACTCTCACACTCTCTCACACACTCTCTCTTATCTTTTACACACACACATACACTCGCTCTCTCTGTCACACACACACTCCCTCTCTCTGTCTCAAACACACATTCCCCACAGCCCCCACCTGTGGCCTTCTCCTCTGCTCTCTCTCTGTCACTGAACATACAGTAACCCTAATCTTGCACTAATTCTAACACATACACTTTCTAATTCTACACTTTTCTAATTCTCACTTTCAGTCATAGTTTCAGTTCCATTCTTAGTCTGCTGTTTACCTAACACGAAAGGATATACATTTATCTTTCAAAGTGGATTCCTTTCGTATGTCAAACTCCACAGTCTAATTTCCATTAGTCTACTGTTTACATAGCATAAAAAGATATACATCTGTCTTTTAAAGTGGATTCTTTTTGCATGTCAAACAATTCCTATTTTGTACAATTTAGGATAGATAGACTATTCATTTCGATTGCAATCTTTCTTTTTCTATTATAATTCACTTTCATTCATAGTTTCTATTATATTTACCGGTCTTTGTTGCTTATGTCTTGGTCTGGATCTCGTCAGCCGTCCTTTTGGAGGAGAAAGGTTCGACATCTAGCCGGCCTGGACCGAATTCAACGTTCCAGGACTTTGTCCGGGTCCTGGATCCGGGCTGTCGACAGACTGTCGGCGTTGTCGAGTCTTCCTCCCCCATCAGACGACCTTGAGATCCGGCTCGAAAGGACCACGTGTCGGGTTGGGTTCTGGGCTTAAATGCTATATTCTGTTCAGCTTGGTTGTAAAGCAAGCCATGCTAACCCATCGCTTAGTTCAAACAGACCGTAGTAGACTTTAAACAACAAAGAGACACGGAATCAATCATGATTATTATTTACTTGCAAGGAGGACGAATATGAGGCCTCTCCTGAGAGAGAGACCCCACATTGGCACTAAACTCTCCTCCTGTAAGCCAGTTTATTTATTCTCTCAGAATGGAAAAGAGGAGGCAGTTTGTGATCCTATCAGAGTCCTAGAAAAGGGGGGTGGTGTTCAGAACGAATCATTAACAGATGTGGCCGTGAGCGACTCAAAACCTGTTTTCGAAAAGTGTCATGGAAATCTGATAAGCAGGGGCATAAACAGAGTCCAGAGTACAAGGTTCACACAATCATTAACAGAGCCCAGAGACAGGCTGTAGAGTTTACACAGTGATACAAGGTTCATATACAGATTTATACAGAACATCTAACTCTTATCATTTAACATTATGAAAACATCGTCTTTAACTCTAACAGCAGTGGAGCGGACCCTTCTGGCCAGGTTCTGACAGTCTTAGTGGTGGTGGGAGCACTTTTCCCCATTGTAGTGGTGCACCTGACAAAAGATCGAAAGTCAGTGCAAAACTTGATTCTCTCTCTCTTCAAACAAAAAAACAGGTCAGAAATCTTGTAATTCTAGACTCCAATCTAAACTTCAACAGCCACATAATCTCAATAACTAAATCAGCCTACTATCACCTGAAAAACATAACAAGAGGTTTCATGTCCAAACAAGACCTTGAAAAACTCATCCATGCATTTGTTTCGAGTAGACTTGATTATTGTAATGGTATCTATCTAAAGGGGCTGTTTGTAAGCTGCAGCTCATCCAAAATGCCGCTGCTAGGGTCCTAACAAAAACTAAGGGCCAATCCCAATTCACCCCTACGGCTTCGTTTTCACCCCCTATGGCTTGATTTGCGCGTTCACGTTTAGGGGGAGGGCTATCCCAATTCATATTTCATCGAGCCATGGCTTCATTTCGAGGGCTAACTATGACTTCATTTCGAGCAATTTCAGGACCAGACTAGCTTCGAAGCCATAGGGGTACGCTACCCCTTGATTCCAGGATGCATTGCCAATCATCTACAAAAATGTTATGTCGCTCTATTCAATGCGGAAATGTCATTTTACTTTCTCTGTAATTACTTATTAATAAAGATTTGAAAAATTATGATAACCATTATTATATTAGTTTAATGTCATTACAATGCATTATAGACCTTTTATTTATAACAAGCATAACCCAAAAAAAATCGCTTTTATGTCGGTGCTGTGTCTAACGTTACAGTAACGCAACGCTTCATGACAGTCGAGCATTTCAGAGATGTACAATCATAATTCAATTATTACCTGTGGCGTTTGACAGCGGATGATGGTACACATATGTAAAGTTATCTTATCTATTGATTGTAAGTCGCTTTGGAATAAGGCGTCTGCTAAATGCCAAAAATGTAAATGTAAATCTGTCAAACGTTCGGCTGACTTGTACATGATGCGCATTTTTACCTATTTCCATGTAGCGGCACCCGCAATCTAATCTGAGCAGTTGTTATTATGTAATATTATTGATGGGTTGTATCATTCATTTAAATGCATTATAGACCTTTTCTTTATAACAAGCACAACAACAACAAAACGTTATTATGCCGATGTGCTGTGTGTCTAACGTTACAGGCTGCATGACAGTCGAGCATTTCAGAGATTCGAGCATTCGAGCATTTCAGTACAATCATAAATCAATTATTACCTGTGGCGTTTGACAGCGGATGATGGTACACATATGTAAAGTTATCTATCAAACGTTAGTTTAATGTCATTACAATGCATTATAGACCTTTTCTTTATAACAAGCATAACAAAAAAATCGCTGTTATGCCTGATCACTTCCATTAGACTACTAAAGCAAGACACCGGAGCACTCATATCTGCGCATTTGTCACAGGCTGACAGTCACCCTGTTCCTCTGCCCCGGCAATTGACCCATAGAAATGTGCGCGATTAACATTTCAGAGATGTACAACAAGATGACAGCGGATGATGGTAGACATATTTAATGTAAAGTTATCTATCTAAAGTTTTCTATCCACAGGCTGATGTGCATGATAAGCGCGAATTCCCCCCTTGGTGGTATAAACTGTATTGCGGCATACCAAAACAACTCGCAATCTAGCCGCGAAGTTGTTGCACTGTTGTCCTAAATCAGTGCAGACTGGCAGGGTAGGAGCACAGGTTTCATACAGGTTAGAGCGCCGTTATTCTGTCATGGTCTGACAATGTTTATATATTTTATTACTTGTTTGATCGATTGATAGCGTAAAAGTGAAGTTGTGAATGAGTCGCGAGCGTCAATGCTTTTCTACGATATTCCGGATGACGTATCAGTCTTGAAGGGTTGTCCCTCTTCCATGATTTCTCAGGTGTGTTGATAATAAACGAAAAAATATGCTTATAGCACACGCAACAGAAATAAACACAGCTGAAGAAGGCATTGCGAGATGTGAGAATTCGCCGGCAACATAACGCGTCATCCGTACCGCGTCTATTTAAACCACTGCTGATGACGTATCCGTCATGAAGGGCTGTCCCAATTCATCGGGGTAGATTTCTACCCCTATGGCAGGGGTCGGCAATAGGGGGCCCGCGGGCCATTGCTGGCCCATCACCAATAATATTTGGCCCAGCAGATTATTTTGAGAATTCACTTTTTTCTTCTTCTTTTTTTTCTCTTTTTTTTTTTTTTACAATATCGGACCGACAGTCCCACATATAGCGCCTATAATGTCCAAATAGAGAATCTACCTCCACCTGAATAATGCTTATTGTACTTTTATCCATGTTGAGAGTGAATGACACAGGGACAGACAATCAGGCAGCGGGGTGCACCGAAGAAAAAAAAATATAAAAAATAACACCAGCTCAGTAAATCATTCAAACGTAATGTTTACGTATATGTGACTACAGCACACATATGAACAGTAACAACGCAAATTCTGTTTAATTTTCTGAAAAACATTGACAACAAAATCGGCGCAAACAAAAAGCAGAATCCGCTTGATCTTCGATCTACGCTCCTGAAACGACAGAGCAAACACGCTATTAGGGATAATAATTACAATGAGCCATTCATTCAACATATACAAAATACAATTAGGTTATTAAATACAATAACGACAGGCTTGGTACTCACTTAATGTGAAAAGTGGCATCTCCCATCGGTCAGTATTTGCTTGATATCTGGTGATATGGACGTCACTTTAATCCGCAGGCAGTTCTCAAGGTTTTTATGCATCAATCGATTCCTCTCGTGCGTCTTTATCGCATTCATTGACGAAAAGGACGACTCGCATGTATAGTCCTTGGGCCAAACCATTTTTCATTACCAAATTCTGGGCAAATTCTAGATGTGATTTTTTTATTCCTATACATCCCTAGATTATGTTTTGATATGATAGACCTTTTGGTTTGGCAGCTTATTAGTGGTTATCACCTCATAAAGGTACGGAGTGCTTTTTTTCAAAACCGGAGTTTTAACTAGAACACTACTTTACATTGTTAGCAGGCTCACAAAACAAGCTGTATTAGTTGACTCTCGAAAGAAAAGTCAAAGCATTAGAACGTGTCCAATTTTTAAACAATATATTACTTAAATTAGCCTTTGATTAGGTTCGGGCCCGCCATCTAGTGGCTATTTTTTGGGGGGCCCGAAGCCAAACTTAATTGCCGACCCCTGCCCTATGGCTTGTGGCTCTGTTCAAAGGCCTTGGCTTGAAATCGAGTCACACTCGAAAACGAGCCATAGGGGTAGAAAAGGGAATCGGGATTGGGCCTAAGAAGTTTGAACATGTTACACCAATACTGAGATCCCTACACTGGCTTACCGGCCTCTCATAGGTCTTTCACACCGGCAAAGAACCGTGCTGGTTCGCGTTCACTTTCAGGAACCTCCGAACGTTGGTGCTGTCTGGCGAACGAGCCCGCGTTCATACCAGTGTAACCAGAACCATCCGCGTCATCAATGATGGGTGATGAAGTGGCAGGATAAACTAAAATGTCACAACTAGATGGCAGCTACTTCACTGGAAAAGAGGATAATATCTTCCACAGTATCTGAAATAAACACAATTTTCTATGAAACAAAACAAAATACACTTTCTACACGCGTTCTCTTACTAATCAGCTGCTCCATTACTGGAATAGAAATGGCTTACATAGTTGTATGTGTGTGGTGCGTTGTGTGTGTGTGTGTGTGTGTGTGTGTGTGTGTGTGTGTGTGACGCGGTTGCGGGGGAGTGGAAGTCCCAGAGTCAGTTAGAGGCAGGGGGCTTGTTTGTGAGGTCCACTGCCATGGGAAAGACCCACACATGGCCATGGCAAACACACTACCAGTTCTTTCACTAATTGTGTTCGTCAGCAATATGCAAATACAAATAGAAGCCAACAAATTCACAACAGCAAGGATGCAGTGTAACAGTCTCAATTCAACAATGACAGATATACAAATGCGCATATTTTATCTATCTGGCCTGAGGATTGCAGGATTTGAGTCAGCAAACAAAGTAAAACGTTTTACCCGAACCAAATACACCGACTCTAGCACACAAATGATATTATTGAAATGCAAAAAGCACTTCTGTTTCTTAAAATAATCTATGCAAAATGTCTGTCAAAATGTGTTATAGGCAACATTTCTGTCAAAATGCAAGTTGTATTGCATGCATTATGTATCTACCTGTCAAATAGGATTGGGGTTTCAGGGCATATGGATGGGAATACCATGTATCCTTTCCACATTGAAATGGAAATGTGTGTGTGTGTGTGTGTGTGTGTGTGTGTGTGTGTGTGTGTGTCAGATTGTTATATTGTATAGTAGAATTTGTTTGGATTTTAGTTGGATTCTTACTTTATTATGCTACATGTGGGAAATTACTCCAGGGGTACATTTCACAATTACTCTGTTTTATGTTTGGATCTTTTCTGTTGGATGGCCTAGAACCATTTGTACTGAATAACTACAGACTCGTATCAAACCTTTCCAGTATAGGACTTTCTTTTTAAATAGCTGCCCACGAACAACTTAGCAATTATTTGACCCTGAATGATCTCTTTGATGGCTTTCAATCAGGCTTTCGCCCCCTACATAGCACTGAAACGGCTCTTATTAAGGTCCTTAATGACATGTGTGTTAACACTGACTCCGGAAAAATCTCACTTTTAGTACTACTAGACCTTAGCGCTGCCTTTGACACTGTAGACCACAACATTCTAATGTTAGACTAAAGACTAAAAACCTGGGTAGGACATTCAGGTACTGCCTTAAACTGGTTTAGATCCTACCTATAGGACAGAAGCTATTATGTCTCCATCGGCAACTGTGTCAGACCAAATCAAAATGACGTGGGGTTCTCCAAGGATCAATCCTTAGCCCCCTCCTATTCAATCTCTACATGCTTCCAATGGGACACATCATAAAAAAGAACGGACAAAACAGAGATAATAATGTATTTGGTAGATAGATAGATAGATAGATAGACTTTATTTGTCATTGCTACAGTACAGGTACCAAACAACGAAATTTAGGAGGGGAGGCTCCCCTGGTGTTTAGGAAAGGAAAAAGAAACACATTTTAGAAAAAGCATAGATGCATAAAATCACAAGAAGGTAAGGAGCTGGTTTACATCAATAAAGGCTATGTACACAATCCACTGTACTATACTGCACAGATAGTCAACTAGGGTTGTCATATTGCACAATAAATTATTTTAAAGTGTCACAGTTTGCAGGCTTGAAAATGTACATGTTTGTGCCTCAGCACTAGCTGCCATACAATCCGTCCGGACTGTCCTGGGCCCAGAACTTAGGCCTTTTCTGTGTTCAGGGCCTTGACGGCCCTGTGGTAGAAGCTGTTCTTCAGTCTGTTTGTCTTAGCGGCCGGGGTCCTGTACCTCCTGTTCGAGGGCAGCTTGACAAAGTGTTCGTGCCCAGGGTGGGTCGGGTCCTTGGAGATCTTGGAGGCCCTCCTGAGACAGCGTGTTTTGTACAGCTCCTCCAGAGAGGGGAGGGGGGCGCCGGTGATCTTCTGTGCTGTTCTCACGACTCTCTGTAGCTCGTTTCTCTCCGCTGTTGTGCAGCTGTGGAACCAGTTGGAGATGCCGAAGGTGAGGATGCTCTCCACTGCGCCGTGGTAGAAGGCCACCAGTATCTCCTTCTTGTTGTGTTGTTTCCTGAGGCATCTCAGGGTGTATAGCCGCTGTTGTGCCCTCTTGATGGTGCCTTTAGTGTTGTCCTTCCAGGCCAGGTCATCCCGCATGTTGTGTCCCAGGAATCGGAGGGTTGAGACTATCTCCACGCTCTCTCCGTCGATGAGCAGGGGCAGGATCTCGGACTTTTTCCTCCTGAAGTCTACGATGAATTCCTTGGTCTTTGACTTGTTTAGCAGCAGGTTGTTAACCTTGCACAGCTTGCTCAATTGCTCTACCTCATCCCTGTACGCCGCCTCGTCCCCCCCCGAGATACATCCCACCACGGTGGTGTCGTCTGCAAACTTTACGATGTAGTTGCTGGGGTGGATGGGGGTGAAGTCGTGGGGGGCGGTCGGTCAGGAAGTCCTTGATCCACGCACATATAGAGTGTGATAGACCCAGGTCTAGTAGTTTGGTCACTAGCCTGTCTGGAAGGATGGTGTTAAAGGCGGAGCTGAAGTCCACGAAGAGCAGTCTCGCGTAGCTGTTTCCCCTCTCCAGGTGGGATAGAGTGGCGTGGAGAGTCGTCGCTATGGCGTCCTCTGTGGACCTGTGGGCTCTGTAGGCGAACTGGTATGGATCCAGGTTGGGCGGGAGGCGTGTGAGTATGTGGGCCCGGACTAGTTTCTCGAAGCACTTCATGATGATTGGTGTGAGTGCCACCGGGCGGTAGTCGTTTAGGCAGCTCACCGTGCTTTTCTTCGGGACTGGGATGATAGTTGAGGTTTTCAGGCAGGGTGGGACGGTGGCCTGGGACAGGGACTGGTTAAAGATGTTGGTGAAGACCCCGGCCAGCTGGTCGGCGCAGTCTCTCAGCACCCGTCCCAGGACGCCATCCGGCCCCGAGGCTTTCCTGGGGTCCACCGCCTTCAGTACGCGTCTCACCTCGTGCTCTGTGAGGGTGAGGCTGCTGAGAGCTGGAGAGAGTGGTGTCTGTGTTGTGGTTACCTCCGTTCGCCCCTCGTCGAACCGGGCGTAGAAGGTGTTCAGCTTTCCCGCCAGCAGGGGGTCGTCCTCTGCGGCTGTGAGCCTGTTGGCTCTGAAGTTTGTCATCTGCTGAACCCCCTGCCACATCCGCCTGGAGTCGTTGCTCAGGAGGCATTCCTCAATCTTCTCTCTGTGCTCTGCCTTGGCCGCTTTGATGCCGCGCTTTAGGTTGGCCCTGGTGGAGCTGTACAGCGGTGTGCGCTTCCCTGCGAAGAAGGCGTTGTCCCTCTCATTTATCAGTTTTTGGACCTTCCCAGTCATCCATGGCTTCGTGTTGGGGTAGACCCGGACCCGTTTGTCCACGGTGACTGAGTTGGTGCAGTTCACTATGTGGTTCAGAACCGACGACGTGTACTGTTCCAGGTCCTCATGCTCATATTCCTGCCATAGGGTGTCATTTAGGCAGATCTGCAGTTGTCGGGTTGGGTTCTGGGCTTAAATGCTATATTCTGTTCAGCTTGGTTGTAAAGCAAGCCATGCTAACCCATCGCTTAGTTCAAACAGACCGTAGTAGACTTTAAACAACAAAGAGACACGGAATCAATCATGATTATTATTTACTTGCAAGGAGGACGAATATGAGGCCTCTCCTGAGAGAGAGACCCCACATTGGCACTAAACTCTCCTCCTGTAAGCCAGTTTATTTATTCTCTCAGAATGGAAAAGAGGAGGCAGTTTGTGATCCTATCAGAGTCCTAGAAAAGGGGGGTGGTGTTCAGAACGAATCATTAACAGATGTGGCCGTGAGCGACTCAAAACCTGTTTTCGAAAAGTGTCATGGAAATCTGATAAGCAGGGGCATAAACAGAGTCCAGAGTACAAGGTTCACACAATCATTAACAGAGCCCAGAGACAGGCTGTAGAGTTTACACAGTGATACAAGGTTCATATACAGATTTATACAGAACATCTAACTCTTATCATTTAACATTATGAAAACATCGTCTTTAACTCTAACATTTCCCTGCTGTTTTTCATAATTTATCACGATACAAACATTCTCTTCTTTATTCAGGTCGTTTTAACTTTCTTTCATATTTTCTAGTTTAACTGTCATTCAACATCGCCGTACAGATCACACATGAATCTCAACTTGGATTAGAGTTTCTCAAATTGGGTTAGGTACTTAGGTTCCAAATATTCCTGAAATCAGTTTGTTAGTCATAGCTTTGAAGCAGGGGAAGACACAACAAACAATTATTAAAATCAGCATGTGATGTCATACAGTAATACACATGTTCCTCCTGCCACTGCAGTCGATAGGTCAAGAGTCATTCAGTTCTGGAGTGTCATCAGTCTGATCTGATCGATTTCGCGGTTCTAGGCTTCGTTTATCGTAAGGGATGCGTTTACAAATGTCTCTGATTGATAGTTCAGGGTTTCTTTTCATCTGGGACATTACTGCCCCAGACTGGGTCGTGTGTCTGGACGGGCGTCTCGTTTGGGTCGTCGGGAGGATTTGGTCCCCTCATTCTAAGAGGTAGTGGATCTGAAGAATTCTTCACCGGGTTTGAGACGTAATATTCACTAAATGAATAACCCCTTTGTAGCCCGGGCTTCCACCACTATCCGTCGTTCGAGGGGAACAATGTCACTTTCTTTCAATGGCTTTTGTGTATCTCGTTCTGCGATCTTGACAGCAGTTGAGATGCTCAGCAGCACCCCAAATGGCTCAACCCACCGCGGGCTGCGCCAGTGTTCTCCTTCCATCTCGTCGATGAGGATCTGGTCATCAGGTTGTATTCTCGATCCTGTAGGAAACAGAAGGGACTGGCAGATCATTTGTTCTGGCTATTTCCTATTTCCTAAATAGCCATCCACCAGTGTGTTTTCTGTTTCTGCCAAATCTGCTGTCTTTACATATAACGATGAATTGAGTATCAAGGACCCCAATTGAAATATGTACTTTCATGTCACTTGCTTCTGCAAATCTTCTAATAAAGTTTTCAATCAATCAATCAATACTTCCCTATTGTCGTCTACTATGGGTAGTCTAATCTCCCATTTACTATTTCAAATTCATTAATTTCATTTATTTCATTCATTTCATTCATTCATTCATTCATATCAAACCCATAGGTCTCAATTTTATTGTAATGTGTGTTTCCATTAGAGAAACACACTCTTCAATGTCCAGGTGTTTGGACACTGTGTTTGATCAATTCGTTCACGAAATGTGCGCCATTATCACTATATTTTTTTTAAAAATTGTGTGTAATTATATACGTGAAAATGTGCATTAATCCCTGTCAATCACCTTCCCTGCTTTTTGGTACATGTCATTAAAAAGACCATGTATCAAATTAGCTGCTGTTTGTAGAGGCTTTGTGGTAATACAATTTTCCCATCTATTCTATAAACTTTGTCATTCGTCCAAATTCGTATTACTCCCCTGGTCTCTGTTCTGTGGATCAGGAGGGGGCCACACTAAAAATAAAATAGCAGTTTGTCCTCTGTCTCCCTCCCTCTCTCTCTCTCTCTCTCTCTCTCTCTCTCTCTCTCTCTCTCTCTCTCTCTCTCTCTCTCTCTTTCTCTCTGTCTGTCTGTCTCTCTCTCTGTCTGTCTCTCTGTCTGTCTCTCTCTCTCTCTGTGTCTCTCTGTCTGTCTGTCTGTCTCCTGTCTGTCTATTCCTCTCTTTCTGTCTGTCTGTCTCCTGTCTGTCTGTCTATTCCTCGTCTCCTCTCCTCGTCTCCTAGTCTCCTCTACTCCTCTACTAGTCTCCTAGTCTCCTCTCCTCGTCTCCTCTTCTCGTCTCCTAGTCTCCTAGTCTCCTCTACTCCTCTACTAGTCTCCTAGTCTCCTCTCCTCGTCTCCTCTACTCGTCTCCTAGTCTCCTCTCCTCCTCTCCTCTACTCGTCTCCTAGTCTCCTCTCCTCGTCTCCTCTACTCGTTTCCTAGTCTCCTCTCCTCGTCTCCTCTACTCGTCTCCTAGTCTCCTCTCCTCGTCTCCTCTACTCGTCTCCTAGTCTCCTCTCCTCGTCTCCTCTCCTCATCTCCTCTACTCGTCTCCTAGTCTCCTCGTCTCCTCTCCTAGTCTCCTAGTCTCCTCGTCTCCTCTCCTTGTCTCCTAGTCTCCTCGTCTCCTCTCCTAGTCTCCTAGTCTCCTCGTCTCCTCTCCTAGTCTCCTCTCCTTGTCTCCTAGTCTCCTCTCCTCGTCTCCTCTACTCGTCTCCTAGTCTCCTCGTCTCCTCTCCTGCTCTCGCTCTCTCTCTCTGTCACTTTCTACTGCTTTCTCTCTCTCTCTCCTGCTTTCTCTCTCTCTCTCCTGCTTTTTATTGCTTTCTCTCCTTCTCTCTCCTGCTTTCTACTGCTTTCTCTCCTTCTCTCTCTCTCCTCACCCTCGTCCTTAAACAACTTTAACATTTCTCTCTCTCTTGCCCTCTTGCCCTGTCTTTTCTTTTATAGCTGAAACCACTTCCTTGTAGTTTAAACACAACCATACACACGTCTGTGATTAGTTGGGTCCTCTCATTTCTCTCTCTGTTCCTCACTCTCACACTCTCTCACACACTCTCTCTTATCTTTTACACACACACATACACTCGCTCTCTCTGTCACACACACACTCCCTCTCTCTGTCTCAAACACACATTCCCCACAGCCCCCACCTGTGGCCTTCTCCTCTGCTCTCTCTCTGTCACTGAACATACAGTAACCCTAATCTTGCACTAATTCTAACACATACACTTTCTAATTCTACACTTTTCTAATTCTCACTTTCAGTCATAGTTTCAGTTCCATTCTTAGTCTGCTGTTTACCTAACACGAAAGGATATACATTTATCTTTCAAAGTGGATTCCTTTCGTATGTCAAACTCCACAGTCTAATTTCCATTAGTCTACTGTTTACATAGCATAAAAAGATATACATCTGTCTTTTAAAGTGGATTCTTTTTGCATGTCAAACAATTCCTATTTTGTACAATTTAGGATAGATAGACTATTCATTTCGATTGCAATCTTTCTTTTTCTATTATAATTCACTTTCATTCATAGTTTCTATTATATTTACCGGTCTTTGTTGCTTATGTCTTGGTCTGGATCTCGTCAGCCGTCCTTTTGGAGGAGAAAGGTTCGACATCTAGCCGGCCTGGACCGAATTCAACGTTCCAGGACTTTGTCCGGGTCCTGGATCCGGGCTGTCGACAGACTGTCGGCGTTGTCGAGTCTTCCTCCCCCATCAGACGACCTTGAGATCCGGCTCGAAAGGACCACGTGTCGGGTTGGGTTCTGGGCTTAAATGCTATATTCTGTTCAGCTTGGTTGTAAAGCAAGCCATGCTAACCCATCGCTTAGTTCAAACAGACCGTAGTAGACTTTAAACAACAAAGAGACACGGAATCAATCATGATTATTATTTACTTGCAAGGAGGACGAATATGAGGCCTCTCCTGAGAGAGAGACCCCACATTGGCACTAAACTCTCCTCCTGTAAGCCAGTTTATTTATTCTCTCAGAATGGAAAAGAGGAGGCAGTTTGTGATCCTATCAGAGTCCTAGAAAAGGGGGGTGGTGTTCAGAACGAATCATTAACAGATGTGGCCGTGAGCGACTCAAAACCTGTTTTCGAAAAGTGTCATGGAAATCTGATAAGCAGGGGCATAAACAGAGTCCAGAGTACAAGGTTCACACAATCATTAACAGAGCCCAGAGACAGGCTGTAGAGTTTACACAGTGATACAAGGTTCATATACAGATTTATACAGAACATCTAACTCTTATCATTTAACATTATGAAAACATCGTCTTTAACTCTAACAGCAGTGGAGCGGACCCTTCTGGCCAGGTTCTGACAGTCTTAGTGGTGGTGGGAGCACTTTTCCCCATTGTAGTGGTGCACCTGACAAAAGATCGAAAGTCAGTGCAAAACTTGATTCTCTCTCTCTTCAAACAAAAAAACAGGTCAGAAATCTTGTAATTCTAGACTCCAATCTAAACTTCAACAGCCACATAATCTCAATAACTAAATCAGCCTACTATCACCTGAAAAACATAACAAGAGGTTTCATGTCCAAACAAGACCTTGAAAAACTCATCCATGCATTTGTTTCGAGTAGACTTGATTATTGTAATGGTATCTATCTAAAGGGGCTGTTTGTAAGCTGCAGCTCATCCAAAATGCCGCTGCTAGGGTCCTAACAAAAACTAAGGGCCAATCCCAATTCACCCCTACGGCTTCGTTTTCACCCCCTATGGCTTGATTTGCGCGTTCACGTTTAGGGGGAGGGCTATCCCAATTCATATTTCATCGAGCCATGGCTTCATTTCGAGGGCTAACTATGACTTCATTTCGAGCAATTTCAGGACCAGACTAGCTTCGAAGCCATAGGGGTACGCTACCCCTTGATTCCAGGATGCATTGCCAATCATCTACAAAAATGTTATGTCGCTCTATTCAATGCGGAAATGTCATTTTACTTTCTCTGTAATTACTTATTAATAAAGATTTGAAAAATTATGATAACCATTATTATATTAGTTTAATGTCATTACAATGCATTATAGACCTTTTATTTATAACAAGCATAACCCAAAAAAAATCGCTTTTATGTCGGTGCTGTGTCTAACGTTACAGTAACGCAACGCTTCATGACAGTCGAGCATTTCAGAGATGTACAATCATAATTCAATTATTACCTGTGGCGTTTGACAGCGGATGATGGTACACATATGTAAAGTTATCTTATCTATTGATTGTAAGTCGCTTTGGAATAAGGCGTCTGCTAAATGCCAAAAATGTAAATGTAAATCTGTCAAACGTTCGGCTGACTTGTACATGATGCGCATTTTTACCTATTTCCATGTAGCGGCACCCGCAATCTAATCTGAGCAGTTGTTATTATGTAATATTATTGATGGGTTGTATCATTCATTTAAATGCATTATAGACCTTTTCTTTATAACAAGCACAACAACAACAAAACGTTATTATGCCGATGTGCTGTGTGTCTAACGTTACAGGCTGCATGACAGTCGAGCATTTCAGAGATTCGAGCATTCGAGCATTTCAGTACAATCATAAATCAATTATTACCTGTGGCGTTTGACAGCGGATGATGGTACACATATGTAAAGTTATCTATCAAACGTTAGTTTAATGTCATTACAATGCATTATAGACCTTTTCTTTATAACAAGCATAACAAAAAAATCGCTGTTATGCCTGATCACTTCCATTAGACTACTAAAGCAAGACACCGGAGCACTCATATCTGCGCATTTGTCACAGGCTGACAGTCACCCTGTTCCTCTGCCCCGGCAATTGACCCATAGAAATGTGCGCGATTAACATTTCAGAGATGTACAACAAGATGACAGCGGATGATGGTAGACATATTTAATGTAAAGTTATCTATCTAAAGTTTTCTATCCACAGGCTGATGTGCATGATAAGCGCGAATTCCCCCCTTGGTGGTATAAACTGTATTGCGGCATACCAAAACAACTCGCAATCTAGCCGCGAAGTTGTTGCACTGTTGTCCTAAATCAGTGCAGACTGGCAGGGTAGGAGCACAGGTTTCATACAGGTTAGAGCGCCGTTATTCTGTCATGGTCTGACAATGTTTATATATTTTATTACTTGTTTGATCGATTGATAGCGTAAAAGTGAAGTTGTGAATGAGTCGCGAGCGTCAATGCTTTTCTACGATATTCCGGATGACGTATCAGTCTTGAAGGGTTGTCCCTCTTCCATGATTTCTCAGGTGTGTTGATAATAAACGAAAAAATATGCTTATAGCACACGCAACAGAAATAAACACAGCTGAAGAAGGCATTGCGAGATGTGAGAATTCGCCGGCAACATAACGCGTCATCCGTACCGCGTCTATTTAAACCACTGCTGATGACGTATCCGTCATGAAGGGCTGTCCCAATTCATCGGGGTAGATTTCTACCCCTATGGCAGGGGTCGGCAATAGGGGGCCCGCGGGCCATTGCTGGCCCATCACCAATAATATTTGGCCCAGCAGATTATTTTGAGAATTCACTTTTTTCTTCTTCTTTTTTTTCTCTTTTTTTTTTTTTTACAATATCGGACCGACAGTCCCACATATAGCGCCTATAATGTCCAAATAGAGAATCTACCTCCACCTGAATAATGCTTATTGTACTTTTATCCATGTTGAGAGTGAATGACACAGGGACAGACAATCAGGCAGCGGGGTGCACCGAAGAAAAAAAAATATAAAAAATAACACCAGCTCAGTAAATCATTCAAACGTAATGTTTACGTATATGTGACTACAGCACACATATGAACAGTAACAACGCAAATTCTGTTTAATTTTCTGAAAAACATTGACAACAAAATCGGCGCAAACAAAAAGCAGAATCCGCTTGATCTTCGATCTACGCTCCTGAAACGACAGAGCAAACACGCTATTAGGGATAATAATTACAATGAGCCATTCATTCAACATATACAAAATACAATTAGGTTATTAAATACAATAACGACAGGCTTGGTACTCACTTAATGTGAAAAGTGGCATCTCCCATCGGTCAGTATTTGCTTGATATCTGGTGATATGGACGTCACTTTAATCCGCAGGCAGTTCTCAAGGTTTTTATGCATCAATCGATTCCTCTCGTGCGTCTTTATCGCATTCATTGACGAAAAGGACGACTCGCATGTATAGTCCTTGGGCCAAACCATTTTTCATTACCAAATTCTGGGCAAATTCTAGATGTGATTTTTTTATTCCTATACATCCCTAGATTATGTTTTGATATGATAGACCTTTTGGTTTGGCAGCTTATTAGTGGTTATCACCTCTTAAAGGTATGGAGTGCTTTTCTTCAAAACCGGAGTTTTGACAGTAAAAGTCCCCTGCCATATCTTGCTTCCTTTCGCATGATTCGCGCGTAGCTGTGCTGTGGTTGTGATAGAGACATGAGCCCTTTCATGTTCTTTATGCGCCTGAGTCTCCTAAACACGTAGAGACCAACCCTGAGTCGATCAAAGCTTCCTACGCTGAGCTGTGGTAACTTTCCCGCACCTACCCCCTACCGGTGAATGCCTAAGAGACAATATACAATATTATATACTATATACTAATAGACAATATTTTTTTGTATTACAAGTTTTCAGAAATGTTCTGTTTAAATATGCAAATGATGTATTATCTACTTAAAATATGAGTCAATTTGCATATCTTTAAAAAACATTTGGACCACAGATTGGATAAAGACAGTAATTAATTACTATACATCCCTAGATTATTATTTGATGTGATAGACCTTGTTGGACCTTGTTGTTGGTAGTTTAATACCTTATCCCCTCTTAAAGTATGGACTGCTGTCATTTAAAATGTGTGTTAGCCTACGTTCTGTACGGGAGTGGACCCGAATGCAGGACACTGAGGCGGAGGCAGATGAAAGGTCAAACCCATGGACAGTTACATTTATTTAGCCCACAAGGCAGTGAAAGCTGTAGGTGTATGGAGTCCGGTGGTAGGTGTGGTCCAAAATTGGGAGATGTTTTCTGATTTCTGCCGCCCTCAACAAAGTTCTCCATGAGTCCAGGTTTTGGGGTGACACCAGGTTTGAGTTGGAGTCATCATCAGAGCAGTGGATGATGCTGTCCATGATCAGAGCAGTGGATGATGCTGTCCATGATCAGAGCAGTGGATGATGCTGTCCATGATCAGAGCAGTGGATGATGCTGTCCATGATCAGAGCAGTGGATGATGCTGTCCATGATCAGAGCAGTGGATGATGCTGTCCATGATCAGAGCAGTGGATGATGCTGTCCATGATCAGAGCAGTGGATGATGCTGTCCATGATCAGAGCAGTGGATGATGCTGTCCATCATCAGAGCAGTGGATGATGCTGTCCATGATCAGAGCAGTGGATGATGCTGTCCATGATCAGAGCAGTGGATGATGCTGTCCATCATCAGAGCAGTGGATGATGCTGTCCATGATCAGAGCAGTGGATGATGCTGTCCATGATCAGAGCAGTGGATGATGCTGTCCATGATCAGAGCAGTGGATGATGCTGTCCATGATCAGAGCAGTGGATGATGCTGTCCATGATCAGAGCAGTGGATGATGCTGTCCATGATCAGAGCAGTGGATGATGCTGTCCATCATCAGAGCAGTGGATGATGCTGTCCATGATCAGAGCAGTGGATGATGCTGTCCATGATCAGAGCAGTGGATGATGCTGTCCATCATCAGAGCAGTGGATGATGCTGTCCATGCCGCTTTCTTGGCAGGTTGCTGCTGCATTCACCTGAAGTTGGATCCATCATTAGACTTACACTTACTGCTGATGATGTGGGTCTCTGAAATAGAGGAATACATCTAGTTTGACATTAAATTACCAACCTTATTCTAAACTAAAATATTGTCAGGGTGCAGTAATTGGGGCAGATCTCATTACAACTTAGAGGGGCTACAAACAAGGAATCTTCTGTAAATGTAATGTAAATTAAGTTACATTAATATTACTACAATATCTGTATACCCTGTATACCCTGTCTCAAGCCTGGGTACACAACAGGCTACTTTGCTAGTTTAGCTAGCTAACTAAAGTGTTAAAACTATAAATAATAATAATGCATTTCATTTGTATTGCACTTTTCATTCAAAAGAATCTCAGAGTGCTACAGAGTAAAAAAAACAAAAACATAATGGGACGGTTTCACAGACAAGGCTTAAGCCTAATCCTAGACTAAAAAACATCTTCAATGGAGATTTTACATTGAAAGTGTGATTTAGTCCAGGACTAGGCTTAAGCCTTGTCTCTGAAACCGGCCCAATAAGTTAAAAACATAGTAAAAAAACACAAAATAAATCACAAGAATGAACACAGTTCAACAGTCAAAGTCCTGTCTTAAAAGAGTCCAGGCTCTGTACTGCCCTTAGCTGGCTAGGAAGGCTGTTCCACAGGCTCTGTACTGCCCTTAGCTGGCTAGGAAGGCTGTTCCACAGGCTCTGTACTGCCCTTAGCTGGCTAGGAAGGCTGTTCCACAGGCTCTGTACTGCCCTTAGCTGGCTAGGAAGGCTGTTCCACAGGCTCTGTACTGCCCTTAGCTGGCTAGGAAGGCTGTTCCACAGGCGCTGTACTGCCCTTAGCTGGCTAGGAAGGCTGTTGCACAGGCTCTGTACTGCCCTTAGCTGGCTAGGAAGGCTGTTCCACAGGCACGGCGCAGCCGAACAGAAGGCTCGGTCCCCCATGGTGCGGAGCCTGGTATTGGGGACCAGGAGGAGCAAACTGTTTGAAGACCTGAGGGTGCGGGTGGAGGTTTGTGGAGTGATGAGTTCTTGTAGATAGGGAGGTTCGTGTCCGTTGATGCATTTGTGGGTGAGAAGAAGGACTTTGTAGTCAACCCTGAATGAGACAGGGAGCCAGTGTAGTGAGTGTAGAACGGGGGTTATGTGCTTGTATTTGTGGACTCTCCTGGCAGCGCTGTTCTGGATGTATGGCAGCTTCTGTATGCTTTTGCCAGGAATCCCGATGAAGAGCGGATTGCAGTAGTCAAAGGCATGGACAAGTTCTCTGCATCTGACAGGGTTAGAGTGGGACAGAGTTTGGAAATATTTCTGAGATGATAGAAGGAGGTTTTGCACAGGTGTTTTATATGGTCACTGAAGGTCAGGTGAGGGTCAAACCTAACCCACAGATTTGAGACTGAGGAGGAGAAGGGGATGACTTGACCCTCGAAGGTGAGCTGTGATATGGGCGAAGACTGAACCTGGTGTGGGGTGCCAACAAGAAGAGCTTCGGATTTGTTACTGTTTAACTGAAGGAAGTTGTTGTTCATCCATGCCTTTATCTCCTCAAGACAGGTGGTGAGACATGACATGGCTGCAGAGGGGCTTGGGGCAGTTTTAATGTAGAGCTGTGTGTCATCAGCATAACAATGGAAAGACATCCCATATCTGGTGATGACACGACCGAGGGGGAGCATGTAGGTGATGAAGAGGATGGGGCCGAGAACCGACCCCTGTGGAACACCACAGGTAACAGGGAGAAGTCTGGACTTGCATCCTCCCAGTGAGACGTATTCAGTCCTGCCAGAGAGATAGGACTGAAACCACTTCAGTGCAGAGTCTGAGAGTCCAATGGTGGTGTGGAGGCGCTCTAGGAGGATAGTGTGATCCACCATGTCAAATGCTGCTGTCAGGTCCAGGAGGATGTCATCAGCAGTTCATTCGTCACCCTTAGCATAGCCGTTTCTGTACTGTGGGCTGAGCGAAAGCCTGACTGAAATCTTTCAAACAGGTTGTTGTGTTTGAGGTGATCCTGGAGATGGGAAGCAACTTCCTTCACTAGCACCTTGGACAGGAAGGCAAGGTTGGTGTATGACTTGAGCAGAGCAGTGGGAATGGGGTCCAGGGCGCAAGTGCATGATTTCATTCCTCTAAGGATTTCCATAATGTGGCTCTGTTGAACCTCTGTGAAACATGGGAGAGATGGCAAACTCCCAGGCGAGGGGTTGGTAGCAGAGGGAGACAGAGAGGAAGAGCTGGGCATCAGAGAGCGAATGTTGTTGACCTTGGATCTGAAAAAGTCAATGAAGCTGTTACATCGCTGCTCTGTAGCCTCAGTAGTGGGAGATGGTTGTGGCTTCAGGAGATGATTTATGGTGGAAAAAACTAGCTAGCTAGTTATAATAATAATAATAATAATAATAATAATAATAATAATAATAACTTGCATTTATATAGCACCTTTCAGGGAACCCAAGGTCGCTTAGTTATCTAACCAGCTATACATTACCACTAACTCTAAACTAGCTTGCTAGCTAAAGTTACCTGAGGTAACTTACCGTACCTCTAAATATGGATCTGGCTGGGGCTAAGTTAATTTATTTGAGGAGGTAAACACACACTTTATTTGTTTTAAGCACTTTGTTTTAGATTTTTATTCTGGAAAACTATGTAAATTAATGCATATTTTAAGTAGATAATGTATCATTTGTATATTTAAACATACACATTCAGAAAATAATAAATGTACCCATCCATGGGTTTGACCTTTCATCTGACTCCGCCTCAGTGTCCTGCATTCGGGTCCACAAGTGTCCTGCCATATTTTGCTCCCCTTCGCGTCAGTCGCGCATAGCTCGGGCTGTGGTTGTGAACTTGTGATAGAGACATGAGCCAGGTTAGCTTTATGCGCCTGGGTCTCCTAAACACGTAGAGACCAACCCCGAGTCGATCAAAGCTTCCTACGCTGAGCTATGGTAACTTTCCCGCACCTACCGCACAATACCTCCGGAAAACCGCAAAAATTAGGCATTCACCGGTAGGGGGTAGGTGCGGTAAAGTTACCATAGCTCAGCGCAGGAAGCTTTGATCGACTCGGGGTTGGTCTCTACGTGTTTAGGAGACTCAGGCGCATAAAGATCATGAAAAGGCTCATGTCTCTATCACAACCACACCCATGGGCGTCACCACCATATATTTGGGGGGGGACGTGTCCCCCCCACCTTTGAAACAAGGTCGTTTGGACCCCCCCACATTTGCCATCAAAAATATGTTGCATGACTGGTCAGCGTTATTTTCATTGCTTCACAATCAAATCCGTTCCACTTTATGAGTAGGGGATTGCCCATATCCAGAAGTCCACTCCGCGTTTTACTTCTGTTTTTAACACGGCAGCAGCAGAATCAGACACGCACGCAGATTCAAAACATTCAGACTGAGGCAAGATGATATTTAGATCATCCACCAAGATGGATATAAGGAAAAAAAATTCTAAGAAGAGAAAAGTAAGTCAAAGTCATCCAAGTTTTCCCGTGAGTGGCCAAACAGCAACATTGCGTTCTCCCAAGGTCAAACACAGCCAGCTTTTCTGATAAGAATGTTAGCACCTTATGAGACATTCTCTGTATTAGCAATAGAATTAGCATAGCCTACTAGCAACCAAATACGAGCTAGATCAGCTATATGGCACTAGCAGTTTTGTTAGGCATTACTAGTGCGGTTAGACATGTTTAAATGCAGAACAGACACAGGCGAAATGTCATCAAAAGCACAGAATGGCGACAAACACCTCACAGTGCTTACCTGTCCTGTCATTATTGCATCTCCTGCCCGTGTTCATTGCCCTGAGCATTTGCACAATTTAATTTGGCCATTGCACCCACCCAAAGAATCAATTTTGCATCTGATTGCTTGAGCTAGGGTTAAAAAATAAGAAGAAAACACCTGTTCCATTTATTTTTCTATTTCTAAAATGCTTGTGATTGTATTTTTTGTATTGATGATTGTATTTCTATGTCAAATGTTCTATTAGAGAAAAACAATATGAACAAGTGCTCAATGCATCCCCATTTCTCCTGATATAGGTGGTTGAGAGTGAGAGTGAGTCAGGGGCAGCAGGCAGGGGCAGTGGAGACAGCTCTAATTCACTCTTTGATTTTGTTTGTTTGTTATAGTTGTATGTTCTGCAATGCACTGAAGAGGGCTAAGTTTGATTGTAATAGGCTCTGAGTAGCCTAGGTACATATTTTATGTTTCCTCATAACTTTTTATTCAATTTGTTGACTCAAAGTTACCTCATTCTTTTCTAATTCACTCTTTGATTCTTTTTGAATCTTCATATTTAATAAAGTACCTAAAAAGTGCCACGTGTCAGTGTCAGGCCTCTGTGAGTTAAACCAAAACATAATAGTAGTCAGTAATTGCAGACGATGCCAGCTCCAAGGAAAAACAAAGAAAGAGGGAGATTATTTTGGGTGTAAAACGCACCAGAATGCAGGAAATTGAATCTACTATTTAAAAAAATTCGGGGGGGGGACCCCCAGACCCCCCGAAAAAAAAGTGGCCCCCCCACATTCAAAAAGCTGCTGACGCCCATGACCACACCACAGCTAGGTGCGAATCATACGAAGGGGAGCAAGATATGGCAGGGGACTTTTTTAGGCAAAACTCCGGTTTTGAAAAAAAGCACTCCGTACCTTTATGAGGTGATAACCACTAATAAGCTGCCAAACCAAAAGGTCTATCATATCAAAACATAATCTAGGGATGTATAGGAATAAAAAAATCACATCTAGAATTTGCCCAGAATTTGGTAATGAAATGTTCAATTTGGGGGTTTGGCCCAAGGACTATAAAGGGAACATTGTGAGCACGTAAAATGTGAGTCTCACAACGGCTTTGCATTGATGAAACCAGATAGGATGAACATATAGTTCGCTGACCATTCCTCTTTAAATGCCCTGTTTTCACCGTCAACTTTCTTCTTTAGACCTTTGGAGAGTGACATTATGTTTCTCTTGCTAGCTAGCAGGTTAAATGTTTAGCTAACTTCACCCGACACGCAAACAACCAATCCAATAATAATGTGACCCTGTCTGGGAGGAGGGGGAATAATTATCAGAATAAAACTATGTTAAATAATTATTAGAATAAGTTAGGCTGCGCTACATCGTCAGTCCACACATTTATTATTCAAAAATATGGAAAAGGGTGAAACTACGTTGAGAATCACAACACAAACTCGCTAGTCAAGCCAAAATACTGCAACGTAATGGATTGGACTGCTACCTAGTTAACTAGAACACTACTTTACATTGTTAGCAGGCTCACAAAACAAGCTGTATTAGTTGACTCTCGAAAGAAAAGTCAAAGCATTAGAACGTGTCCAATTTTTAAACAATATATTACTTAAATTAGCCTTTGATTAGGTTCGGGCCCGCCATCTAGTGGCTATTTTTTGGGGGGCCCGAAGCCAAACTTAATTGCCGACCCCTGCCCTATGGCTTGTGGCTCTGTTCAAAGGCCTTGGCTTGAAATCGAGTCACACTCGAAAACGAGCCATAGGGGTAGAAAAGGGAATCGGGATTGGGCCTAAGAAGTTTGAACATGTTACACCAATACTGAGATCCCTACACTGGCTTACCGGCCTCTCATAGGTCTTTCACACCGGCAAAGAACCGTGCTGGTTCGCGTTCACTTTCAGGAACCTCCGAACGTTGGTGCTGTCTGGCGAACGAGCCCGCGTTCATACCAGTGTAACCAGAACCATCCGCGTCATCAATGATGGGTGATGAAGTGGCAGGATAAACTAAAATGTCACAACTAGATGGCAGCTACTTCACTGGAAAAGAGGATAATATCTTCCACAGTATCTGAAATAAACACAATTTTCTATGAAACAAAACAAAATACACTTTCTACACGCGTTCTCTTACTAATCAGCTGCTCCATTACTGGAATAGAAATGGCTTACAAAATTCGCGTTCGCGCATGTCCGCGCGCGTGTGTGTGTGTTTGCTGAGCATGTGAGGAAGATAGAGAGAATAATGAAACTTTTGATATTGTTTTTGATCACGAATGATTATATTTAGATTAGATTACATTTTGTCTACTTCCTTCTTGTTGGTCTCTGCAGCCTAGAATATGACACACCCACTGACGACGTGACTGTTCTATGTTTTGGTTCGCGCTTGAGAACCACTATTTTCTGGTTCCCGCTGCGAACCAACTTTTCAGGCTCCGAACCAATTGAGTTTTGGTCTGAATGCGCTGGCCGGTTCCAGACTTGGTTCGCGAATGCGAACCAGCACGGTTCTTTGCCGGTGTGAACGCCCTATCAGATAATTGAATTCAAAGTACTCCTAATTGCATACAAATCACAAAATGGTCTTGGACCAAAATACATATCAGATCTCCTCCCACCCTATATTCCCACAAGCCCCCTAAGGTCAGCTGAGACTAATCAACTATTCATTCCAAGAGTGAAAACAAAACACGGTGCAGCAGGGGGCTGTTCCACGTACATTGATTAGTATATTTGCAATTAAAAGGAAAGTCTCGTTCAGGCAACTCTCAATTGGGATTCAAGCCTCAAGTGATTCCTCGAATGAGAATCAGGCTTGTGTCATCTATGTTCACACAAGTCCGGTTTGGAAATTCTCAATTTGGGCTCATGCCCGCATGTAGAAGGAGCCCAGAAGAGCCGATTGCAGAAAAGAAGATACTAGACTGGAAAGTGACAGCGCAGCCCTCCTACTTATTGATCTTTATGAAGACGGAAAATAAGATGTAAAATAGTGCTAATAATTAACAAGGCAAGGGAAATGGTTTGGCAAGAAATTGCTGACAGATTAAATGCGTAGGTCATACTAGCCCCTACTTATTGTTTTATGTTAATTTTGTAATAAATGAACATTCACTACTGTGGTGATATCAGCAGCAGGCTATAACTTATCAGATTACTAGGATGGCAGAGTGGTATCTGCCATCAGCGCAGTCTTATTTTTAAGATGGGGATTCGAATCCCGCTTCTGACATACACTTTTTTATTGCATTTCATTGTCTGATGCTTGTACTCTAATCTTGTCTGATGCTTGTAATCTAATCTAAAAATGTATGTTTAAAATGATGGTGTAGGCTAATTTATTAGAGAACTGACATAACTACAATAGTGTTTGAAGCCTTTCTGAATAGTAAATGATGTTCTTCTAGCATTGTAACTGGACCCTGGATTTGGCATAGATTCTTATGATTACTGATGGATAGATGATTCACTTACTTAGACAGATGTATTAATTGTAAATCGAGTTACATGAAGGCGTCTGTTAAATGTCAAGAAAATAAACATTACATTAAAATCAACCCCTCTCATCTGAGGCAAGGATCAAACCAGCAACCTTTTGATTGCAAGCTGGCTTCCTTAACCCCTGTGCCAAACACACCACGCTGCATTTTATTTATCTATCTATCTATCTTCTTCTTCTTCTTCTTTCCTACATCATCAGATGGCCAACTCAGTGTTGTGCAGCCACACCCTCGTCTCCGGCCCTAAGTCGAAAAGGCCAGCTTCTGAGGGTGGGCTGTATATCGGGCAGCCGGAGATTATGTGCTCAGCAGTCTCTTCTGGGCTTTTCTTGCCAGGGCGAGGGTAGCCGCGTCCCGTCGGAGACTGGCTGGGGCAATTCCAGCTAGGACTGGCAGGTAGGACACAGGGGTGGGTTTCAGACAACCAGTTACTATCCGGAGGGCGCTGTTGATGACAGGATCAATCTTGTTTGCATGTGGACTTCTGCTCCAGGCAGGGGCGCAGTATTCTGATACGGGAAGGACCAGGGCTTGCGTGGATATCTGTAGGGTCTGGGGAGAAGCTCCCCAAGTGGAACCTGCCAGGCGGGGGATGAGTGAGACCCTTGCTGTTGTTTTGGCCTCCACTTCATCCAGGTGTTGCTTGTAGGACAGTGTCCGGTCCAAGCTTACACCGAGGTACTTGGGGGTTTGCTGGAACTACAGGCGGTTGTTGCCAACATGCACGTCCAGTTCCCTTCTTGCTTCCCGATTGTAGAGGTGGTAAGCTGCAGACACTGTTTTGCCCATGCTGAGCTGAAGGTGCCACTTCTGGAGGTAGGCTGCCAGAATGCCCATGTCTCGGTTGAGGCCATCTTCCATCGCCTTCCATGTTGGGCATCGAAGCATGATGGCCAAGTCGTCCGCATAGCCGTACTTGCTAGATGTTGAATCCGGAAGGTCGTGAATGTAGATGTTGAACAACATTGGTGAGAGGACGGAGCCTTGCGGGACAACGTTCTTCAACCTTCGGAGCCTGCTTGTCTGGCCATCACTGGTCTCTAGGATGAAACTACGGTTTGATAGCATCTCCATGATGAACCTCACCATATGCCGGTCCGGGATTGTCCTCAACAGTTTCAGATGTAGTCCACGGTGTCATAGGCGGCTGTCAGGTCCAGGAATACTACTCCAGCTTTCTCGTTATCCTGAAAGCTGTCCTCGATGTCCTGAGTGAGTAGCGTTACCTGATCCACTGTTGACCTGCCTCGGCGGAAGCCGTCTTGTTCCGGTGGGAGATGTGGGTCCACCACTGGCTCGATGCGGCTGCGAATCAGCCATCCAGGATCTTATATGGGACACAGAGCAGAGAGATGGGCCTGTAGGAGTTCGGGTCTTCGGCAGGTTTGTTTGGCTTTGGCAAGGCTATGACGGAAGCACGGCGCCAGGTCTTTGGGAGCTTGGACCTCCGGAAACATGATGTTAGATAGATGATATCTATCTATATCTATCTATCTAAATAGCACACTATCAAACTATCTATCTATCTCGCACACTATCACTATTGCGCTTCGAGACACAGGCCCCAGCTTTCAGTCATGCTGCCGCAGGCTCCTGGAACAAACTCCCTGAAGAAATCAAACAGTCTCAAACCCTAAAAATATTTAAAGCTAAGCTAAAAATCTTCATGTTTTGCAGCAGTTATGATTAAACACAAACACTATTCTACACATTCTATCAATGTCTTTTATCCATTAACTATTATCATAGTCTGTCCTAATCCTATAAGTATTGTCTGTGATTGAGATACAAAAGGATACTGGTATTCTTGAGCTAACGTTGACAAATACAAGTCATTTAGCCTACAGATACAGTGCTGTGATCTTGAGTTTTCTTTGTCAGTACAAGTGGTGATTAAGCTGACAGGATAGGCTACAGGGTCCCTGTATTGGGAACTGTGATATCTTGTGGATCAAGCAAGACAAGCGTATGAAAGCTTATGGTTAATTGGTGCTTTCTTTGTCAATACAAGTGGTGATTAGGATGATTAACAATGTGGAGGCTCTTGTAGCCCAGGGTTTCCGTTAACCGGTAATTACCAGTCTTTGTCCGGTAAAATCTATTGAAGTCCGACAAATTGAAACCTCTTCGGTCATAATGTCCGGTGAAAATAATTCCCTCTAAGCACAATTTGAATACAATTCGCTAAAGTTGAATTGTCACATTCTGATTCCTTCTATATTAAAAAAGACGAATATATAGGCTATATATTTATTTTATTATTATATGATTTGACGCCGGCATGATGATGACTCCGTGAAACAGCGGTGGCAGGGTTGCCAGATGGGATTTTACAGCCTAACCAGTCTATTACCGCTAAACCCAGTAGCCCATTCGGCGATAACCCGGCCCATCTGGCAACCCTGCTTTTAACCTGCAAACGTTGCAGCTCAAAGTGCACCATAGCGAGCGAGGTAAACATGGCAAGACAAAGTAAGCTTAACAATGACTTAATGAAACCAAGCTACAATGAGTCTGAGGAGAAGTATGGCTCTAAAGAGATGGAGGTAGTGGCTCCTCCAGCCAGAAAGTCTCGAGGGTTCCGAGTTGAATGGAAAGAACATTTCCCCTGGCTGCGTTTAGATGGGGAAGGAAAAAATGTCTGCTCACGTGCAAAAAATCGGGGAGGAATAACGGATTCACGAGAGGAGAAACGAATATGAGAATGTCGGCTCTCACTGATCACAGGCGGTGCAGTGAGCACATATCGGCGGTCAGGCCACTGTGAGCAGGCTAATGAAACGGCTAACAATAAGCTGCACTCTCAGCTACAAGTTGCATTTCACATGGCAAAAAATGGCATCGCATGTCATCAGTATGTGGGACTGACTGAGCTACTGAAAGCAGTTAAGTTCATTTAAAGCCTATTTATTTTCAAAGAGTTTTATTCTATTTTATTTTATCTGATAAAAGGCATATGAACGGAAATTAGGTTAGCCTATGTGTCACGCCAGAAGCCTACATGTAACCTCTTGCACTTTTCAATAAAATGTAATAAATCTAGACATTGTGGTATTTTTATCTTTATATACGTATCCCAGCCTGCCTATCAATCGTTTCTCAATAAACAGTTATGTTCTCCTCATTGTCATACTCGCGAGTCCGATTAAGTATGATTTGACAGGCAGCCATAGGTGAAAGTGGGCCGGAACGGTCCGGTGCTGCGTTCCGGCAAGACTTTCTGTGCCGGAACGCCGTTGGGGGAAGAGATGCAGCTGCCTGTCAATCAAAATCCGATTGCTGCAGAGTGCAGAAGCAATCACGATTCACGATCCATCATTTCCAACAAGGAAACACATGGCTGACGTTATGTTTCCTTGCGTCTATTTTAATACCTTTGAAAAGGACACGTTAACCCGCTTTACAGTAGACCCGACGCGACGCGACGTGGTTGGGTGGGCAGCACTGGGCACTGAGACAGTCCGACCGGGATTACAGTCGCGCCGGGGGCGGGGGGACAGTCGCACCTTACAGTAGGTGGCCGTGAGAATCACGCATTTCAACCAGTTCTCGTTTTGCGGGACTTGAAATTCCTTTAATGCAATTTGAGATTGCAATTGCATGTTCCACTTTTGCATGCATTCTTTCAGACAATATTCAAATTCAAATGCAATTCTAATGATTTGCATTTTCATTTTCATGTACCGAATGTGCACATTCGCTGTCAATATTAAAATGATAATGCAAAGCCATTTGACATTTAATTTTCAAAGTCATGCCCTGCTTTGTAGCTGACAAAATTCAAAAGTTCATTCTAATGTGAAAATTACTATGCAATCCCAAAATAGCATATTAATTTGCCACTTTTGCCTGCGTTATTTGAGTCAATATTCAAATTGTAATGCAATAATGTGATACGCAATTGCATTTACATGTTCTAGTTAACACATCCGCTTTGTAGCTGACAAAATTCAAATTGTCATTCTAATGTGAAAATGACTATGCAATCCCAAAATAGCATATTCATTTGCCACTTTTGCCTGCGTTGTTTGAGTCAATATTCAAATTGTAATGCAATAATGTGATTAGCAATTGCATTTATATGTTCTAGGAAACACATCCGCTCATTAGAATTGCATTTGAATTTGAATATTGTCTGAAAGAATGCATGCAAAAGTGGAACATGCAAATGCAATCTCAAATTGCATTAACATTTGAATTTAGTCCACTATGCTTTCATAAGCATGCCGTGTTGCCAGATTGGGCTACTTTTGGTCACACTGGACGGGTGGATTCGGCAGCTTTTAGACTGGTTGGGATGGAAATTGTCAATTCCATCTGGCAACCCTGGTAGCAAAATATGTGCATACGTATCTGGTAGCCTACTGGTACTTTCAAATCGCATCGTATTATTATTATTATTATTATTATTATTAATAATTACAATTTACAATACAAATACAACAATTGGGGGTCCCTCAAAGAAAATTTGGGCGCACTGCGCGCACACAACATCAACCTCCAAGGCTTGATTCAGACCCAGGAAAAAACATGGTATGTACTGTATAACATGATAGCCATCTATGAGCAATGCACTGTATATAAGATGATGACCAAGGGTCTTTCTGCTGCTGACCAAGGGGTTGAGTTCACTTGATGAGGCCCAATTTTGTTTTAGACTCTGTAGGCTACTGTATTTGTTTATTAAGACTTAAGATATATTATCTGAATTTCTCTTGTTTTATCAAATGTTCCAATTATTTTCATTTCTTGTGCTGGTTTAAAATTGCAGGAAACTAGCACAAATAATTGTGTGGGAGAGAGGGGCCGCCGCTACCAAAACGTGCACAGTTTTGGGCCGCTCCACCACCAAAAACTCTCACTCCAAACTTTTGGTGAAACTTGGCAGCCCTAAAGTGTTTCTAATTTCGACACCAACACCACGATGTGTGTGTTCAGGGATGCATGAAGCTGGGGGCAGGAGGAGAACAATATGAAACGATGAAGGTTGGGGTAGTAGCCTATAGTTCCTGTAAGAAACTCAAACCACTTTCACCCCTGCAGGCAGCTAAACTAAATGCCTTCCCAACCAGCGAGACCTGGTTATAGAAATGACGTTGTTTTATTGATAAAAAAGGGTAAAACTGGAAAGAGAAAATAGAAAACTCACATTAATCCCAAACAATTTAACAGACTTCAGTTAACGTAATGTGGAGTCCGTTCATTGATCGATGCAGTCTGTTCAGTTCCCAGTGTGGCCGCGTTCAGCGCTGGGTATAATATTATGGCATAGCGGATGCGAATCATGAAAGCCTGACAGGGCATGGTTAAAAAGTCCTCAACTAGGGCAAAATCTTTTTTCTGTTTTTTCCGGATTATGAAAGGGTAGATTGTAAGCTTTAAAATGATGTGTCATACATTGAAATCTGAAACAAGTTGAAGAAGTCATGGATAGTTTAATGGTGATACCCCCTGAACCACCGTACTGAGATATCTAGCCTCAAACTTCTTCAGAGACGTTTTTCACAGAGGTAATGGGTGGGAACAATAGCTGGTTAACTCCACTCTAATTACTCCCTCAAGACAACCACACCCTCAAGACAACCACTCCCCCATTACACTACCTGTCATTACCTACCTGTCATCTGTCAGTGGGGTTGTCAGCTAACCCTCAGGAAGCAAAATTGCAGGGCTGACACGTTTAAATAGCTAAATAATAATAATAATAATAATAATTCAAGATTCATGATTCATCATCATTTTATTGAAAAAATTAGGCAAGATACAATTGAGCAATACAATAATAGAATGGAAAAAATTTATAATGTTGTCCGTGTGCATGCATTTATCATTATAGTCCATAAAGCATCTAGTGGGACTTCGGCGTAGTTCCTTCCCATCCCATCTGGGCATCAAAGCTGTAATAAAAAAAGAGGACAGTACATTTCAAATGATTGCCCACTGTTACCAACACCACTTTTACGAAATAGCCTACTACTATCTTCATAAAATAGAATTGCTTATACAATGACAATGACAAATACCTGAAGTGCTGGTGACTCTCATCAAGGTGTCATCTCTCAGAACCTCTCACCTCCTCATTCTGTAACACACATTTCAGGTCAGAGGTGTGGACACTTCTCTAGTGTAGGTTTTCCATAGACTCAGTGTACTGTACTTGTACTGAAGTAGGCTAGTGAAATCATTTCAATTCACAGTATTATTCTACAGCAAATCTACATATCAATGAATTAATCATTCTTTTTGATTCCACATAACATTACCAGGGTTTTTCCTGGCTCAAAATGAGGCGGAGGTGGTGTTTGACATCGGGGGGGACCCATGAAGCGGGGCTGTCTGGGGGTCCTTAAACGAGCATCAAACACTTAATTTCTTGCATTCTGGTGAATTGATATGCACCAATTTGTGACCTTTCTGCATCAACTGATGGTGGAAATGTCATTATTTATGTAAAGGAAAACACAATATTCAGGCACCAGATGACAAATCAAAATATAATGTAATATAATGCAATATAAGGCTCTCAGGCATTCTGTACTTTCAAATATGTATTCTCCTTGAGCAGTCAATATCAACTATCAGCTATTTTGCTAGCAAAAACGAAAGCTAACTTATTTGCGAAACAGCGCCCCCGCCACCACGTCGGCGCAGTGCCGCAATTGCAGTTAGAAATGACAGAAATCAACAACGGCGCTATCTACCTTGTTCACAAAACAACAAATAACTGTTTGACTATCCTAAGTAAACAACACAAAATCCTAGTATACAACACATGTAACTCACTAAAATAGGGGCTGGGCTAGGGGGTGGCTACTTGGGCTCAAGCCCCGGATGTTTTCTGAAAAGCCCCGAATGTTTTACTTTAAAAAAATAAAAATAAATTTAAAAAAAACACTCGTGAGTAACGTGCAGTACCGGAGTTCAACAGAGAGGCAGCAGCTGCGCGACATTTGCCTGCGTACTGTGTAGCCTGCCCTGCCCTGAAGAATCTCAATCTGTGCCTGACTTGCAAAATTGTAAGGATGGATATCCAAACGTTTTTTTCAACAAAACAAGAGCCAAGAACTGTTGCAGCAGCAGTATCAGCAGCTGACAACAATGACATCACCAGCAGTGATGACATAGATGATGTTTCAGGTTTGTGAATCTTATTAGAAAGGTGACTGACTCACTGACACTACTTTTCCGGTTTGCTAATGCTAGCTGGCTATCATAACATAACGTTATGTTATAATGAAAATGAAACATAGCAAGGTACTGTTACGGTACATGGTAAGAAATCAAACTAAGGATAATACTTATACAAATAAAGTGAATAACAGGCTGATAGTCTTTGATATCTGCACTCTGGTTGACTGAGTAACAAGTGAAAAAGAATGATGTAACGTTAATGTTACAGCTAGTAAACATGGAGTAACCACATTAAGTATGCCCTTATGGTAGTATGTATGTATACAGAACATGACTCAAATCTATCCTAAGATGTAACGCTAACTAACTAAGTTTGTTTAATGTCCCAGGGGGGATTTGATTTCACAGTACTATACACAGGCCAACAATACATGTAATATATCGTCATATAACACAGGACAAGACTCTAAATACAATATAAGTGGTGAGCACAGAGTCTGCCCTGATATACATACTGTAACATAACTAGCCTCAGCCCATCAAAGTAATTCTATACAAATATAAATGATGGTGACTGACGTGTGTGTGTGTGTGTGTTAACTGTCTATTTTGTAATACAGCCTTTTGTCCGCTTTAAGGTGGTGGTAAGTTGAAGGTTGAAGGCAAATTTTTCCAGCGCGCCCCGCGCGCACATTATATTCTCCCTCTGGGCTAAGCCCCGGATCTCCTACAATCCTAAATCCGCCTCTGCACTAAAACTTACCCAAGAACACAGCAGAAGGTCTGTCTGCAGACGACTGTCCCATGAAAGTGAACTGATGTGGAGATCAATATCTGAAATCCTGTTGTCATCTTGTCATCGTCAGATTCGGAGCTCGGAGTTCCCGTTATGTATAGTCCAGTATGAAGGAGTTCATTAATTGCCCACTGTCGATATTTCTAGCGGCTTCATAAATTCGGTTTATAGCATTAGCTTGCTAGAGCATCCGCATCCATCTTGTAAATTTGTCAACAGGTCCAGGTGGCTACTTAAATACGGCTGGAGTGGGCGTGGCTACACACACTGCCACAATATTACGAATAATACCCCCCACCCGACTTTGCTAACTAAATGTAGGTATTTAGTGAATGTAAAACTGTTGGATATGATATCGAGTGGGTTCTTCATCGCTTCTTTTGTCGTCCTATGCCAAAAACCGGAAAACACATTTTTTCACAACAAGACTTGTTTGGCTCGATTGCGAGGTTTCAAAATGGCCGAGATGGGGACCTATTAATCAGACGCTGTCACCTATCAACCTGGTCTCACACGGAAGCCGTCAGTATTCGACGTCTGTCGTTCGTCTCCAAACGTCGAATTCCGACGAGAAAACGAGCTCTGAAAGCGCAGGGGTGCGCGTGATATGTGCGCCTGTCGGGCTGCACGCCACATTTTGAGATACAAGCGCTTCAACGTTCATTCATTTGGAACTGCGAGAATGAGTAACATTAGCCCAATTGCACTTGCATTAATAAAGCGTTAATATATTTATTCTTTAAACAAACAAATCTGGGGGAGTGGTCGGAGTTAACGAGATATTGTTCCAATCCATTACCTGGCCATTCAAGTTTGCATTGCCTAGCGTCTAGGCCCGTGAGAAATTGAGAGCATATAAATCACTAGATGCCTACAACTACGCAATCTGTGGTCATGTACAGTACATCAAATACCATGACATAGATTCTAAATAAGAACAATATTCCATTTGCTTACAGATTCCGGGGTGGTGTTATTTGCCGATGTCCGCGAATACATGGGTCTTCCTCTTTGCTGGATTATTTGTTCATTTGCTTTAATGAAATGACAATAATTAAACAAGTCCTGAGCAGGGCGAACGCAGGTGTAAACATTAGAACAGTCTATCTATTTCCTCTTCCGGTGCGTGCACGGCACGTGCTACCCCAGGCCACCCCCTGGACACGCCCATGGCTGCACTTGCATTTATTAGTTAGGCCACATCATTAGTTAGGCCACATCATTTTGAGATACAACCAACGGAGAACAGATTTTAATAGGCCACATTTTGAGATACAACCAACGGAGAACAGATTTTAATAGGCCACATTTTGAGATACAACCAAAGGAGAACAGATTTTAATAACAACAGCAGAAACAATTGTCATCTTCACTGTTTTATTCGCTGTCAATAGGCCTATCAAACTAGGCTATTTTACAACCCGACGGCAGTGCGCTTCAACGTTCATTCATTTGGAACTGCGAGAATGAGTAACGTTAGCCCGATTGCACTTGCATTAATTATAGGCTACATTTTGAGACCGGTCGGATCTATTCATACAACAAGGGACACAGCACTTTCCCGTTTTCCCCATATTGTCAGGGTATTTGAGCCTCGGAAAAGCGCTATATAAATATAATTTATTTATCAAAGTGGGTGTGGCTTAGACAGTTAGGGGGAGTGGCTTGTATCAAAGTGGGTGTGGCCTGTCGGTGGGGCCGAGCCGAGTCGGAAAATATCTGAACCGTGTCTGTGGCACCTACGGTTGCGACGCTAAAGTCCTTTAACCTTTAATGTCACACTAGACTAGGCCCAAAAGCCTGAATTAAAGTGCTGGGGTACGTTTGGGCCCAGGGAACGGGCTGCGAAAGAGTCACACTCACCAAACTTGACACACTCCTTCCCCTTCATGGGACATTGTACCATGTCAACTTTCACCCTCCTAGGCCATTCACTAGAGGCCTTCATAGGTCTGTGCCCTTTGACTGAAAGGTGCTCCTGCTGGGGTACGTTTGGGCCCAGGGAACGGGCTGCGAAAGAGTCACACTCACCAAACTCTACACACTCCTTCCCCTTCATGGGACATTGTACCATGTCAACTTTCACCCTCCTAGGCCATTCCCTAGAGGCCCTGCACGCGACGAAGTGGAAAACTGTAGGGAGCTCTAGTGCTTGATTGGAAGTGCCGTTTGTAAAAAGACATCTTCTCACACGTACAGTCACACAACAAGTACAACATGTTGCATTTTCATGCCATTAGGCAACTTGCTTCCTAGCATAGCAGGTCCCTGCTAATATATAGCAGTCGCGTGCAGGGCCTCTAGGGAATGGCCTAGGAGGGTGAAAGTTGACATGGTACAATGTCCCATGAAGGGGAAGGAGTGTGTAAAGTTTGGTGAGTGTGACTCTTTCGCAGCCCCTTCCCTGGGCCCAAACGTACCCTTTTCTCCACAGACACACACAGTGGCCATATAAAGTCATGGACGTATTTCAAAGTCCAAATGGACCTGCTATGCTAGGAAGCAAGTTGCCTAATGGCATGAAAATGCAACATGTTGTACTCGTTGTGTGCCTGTACGTGTGAGAAGATGTCTCATTCCAAACGGCACTTCACATCAAGCACTAGAACCTCCCTACAGTTGTCCGCCGCGTCGTGTGCAGGGCCTCTAGGGAATGGCCTAGGAGGGTGAAAGTTGAAATTGTACAATGGCCCATGAAGGGGAAGGAGTGTGTCAAGTTTGGTGAGTGTGACTCTTTCGCAGCCCGTTCCCTGGGCCCAAACGTACCCCAGCACTTTAATTCAGGCTTTTGGGCCTAGTCTAGTGTGACATTAAAGGTTAAAGGACTTTAGCGTCGCAACCGTAGGTGCCACAGACACGGTTCAGATATTTTCCGACTCGGCTCGGCCCCACCGACAGGCCACACCCACTTTGATACAAGCCACTCCCCCTAACTGTCTAAGCCACACCCACTTTGATAAATAAATTATATTTATATAGCGCTTTTCCGAGGCTCAAATACCCTGACAATATGGGGAAAACGGGAAAGTGCTGTGTCCCTTGTTGTATGAATAGATCCGACCGGTCTCAAAATGTAGCCTATAATTAATGCAAGTGCAATCGGGCTAACGTTACTCATTCTCGCAGTTCCAAATGAATGAACGTTGAAGCGCACTGCCGTCGGGTTGTAAAATAGCCTAGTTTGATAGGCCTATTGACAGCGAATAAAACAGTGAAGATGACAATTGTTTCTGCTGTTGTTATTAAAATCTGTTCTCCGTTGGTTGTATCTCAAAATGTGGCCTATTAAAATCTGTTCTCCGTTGGTTGTATCTCAAAATGCGGCCTATTAAAATCTGTTCTCCGTTGGTTGTATCTCAAAATGATGTGGCCTAACTAATGATGTGGCCTAACTAATTAATGCAAGTGCAGCCATGGGCGTGTCCAGGGGGTGGCCTGGGGTAGCACGTGCCGTGCACGCACCGGAAGAGGAAGGTTGCACCTATATTATATAGCTCGCATCTAATCGTATCGGATGAGAAATAGACATTAAACGGCATATACTGTATAGGCTACACAACAGTAATCACCGCGACAAACAGCTATATTATATTTTAATATGATGACCGGAATTTCTCACGTTTGTCCGGTAAATTGTGTGAAGGAGTGGATGGCCCAGAGCTTCCTACAGCTGAATGAGAGCAAGGGGGAAATCCTCCTCATCGGCAACACCACCGCCATCACTCAGCTCAGCACCAACATGGGAAGCCTGTCCACCCTTGTCAGACCACATGTCAAGAACCTCGGTGTCATCTTTGACTCCGAGCTTAACCTTGACCGACAAGTGAGCTCCGTCGTGAAGGCATGTTTATACCAACTACGCATCATAGCCAAGATCAAGTCCTTCCTCACCCCCAGCGACCTGAGGAGGGTCGTCCTCATGCTAATCTCATCTAGGCTCGACTACTGCAACTCACTATATGCTGGACTTCCTTATAAGACCATCTACCGCCTGCAGCTAGTCCAAAATGCCGCTGCGAGGCTGGTGTCAGGCACCAAAATGAGGGACCACATCTCCCCTGTCCTCACCTCCCTTCACTGGCTCCCAGTGAAGAAGAGAGTGAAGTTCAAAATCTGCACCTTTGTTTTTAAAGCTCTCAACAGTCTCGCCCCACCATACATCAAGGACCTCCTGGACCAGTCTACCTCCTCAAGGCCCAGACCCAGGCTCAGGTCCGACGCCCAACTCTGCCTGAGGGTCCCACGTACCAACCTCAAGAGGAAGGGTGACCGTGCCTTTGCGGTGATAGCACCGACCCTGTGGAACGCGCTTCCTTCTGCCATCAAGTTTGCTCCCACTCTGGACTCCTTTAGAGCCAAGTTAAAAACCCACCTCTTCCTAAATGACATTCCCTAAATCTACTCCCTATTTGTTGTGAATTGTATGCCTGAGATTTACGTTTAAGTCGTCTGTGTCTGACTGCTTTCTGTGTTCCTTGTCTTTGAGCTGTGTCTTGTCTGAGGCACAAACATGTACATTTTCAAGCCTGCAAACTGTGACACTTTAAAAAAATGTGAAAAAATACTTTCTTGTGAAATATGACAACCCTAGTTGACTATCTGTGCAGTATAGTACAGTGGATTGTGTACATAGCCTCTATTGATGTAAACCAGCTCCTTACCTTCTTGTGATTTTATGCATCTATGCTTTTTCCAAAATGTGTTTCTTTTTCCTTTCTTAAACACCAGGGGAGCCTCCCCTCCTAAATTTCGTTGTTTGGTACCTGTACTGTAACAATGACAAATAAAGTCTATCTATCTATCTATCTATCTTTGTCTTTATCTGTTCCTTTACCCGGGCTGTGCCCCGGGCCGATGTAAAAGTTGGATGGGGGGCGCATTATAAATAAAATTAACATAACATAACATAACATAAATTGTAATCTTCCCGGACACGTTGACCGGCACACATTTTTTCTAACGGAAACCATGTTGTAGCCCGTGGTGCACTATGCCAACAAAGGGAGTGTGGTGAAAGGTTTTATTTTTTAAATTACTATCCTTCTTTTTCTGTATTTCTTTTAATGCTATATGTAAAGCACCTTGCTTCTTATATTTGCTTTTATTCATTGTCAATTTAATTTTTCTTACTATGCTGCTCTTGCTGTATTTTTTAATAATGTATGTACACCACTTAGAATTGCCCCTGTTGTATGAAATGTGCTATGCAAATAAACATGTCTTGCCTTTCTTTGGATGTGTTATTGAATTTGAAGTAGGTATGCCAAGTATAGTGTAATTAAAATGGAACTGACCCATAGTCTGGTCTATTTATTTTCAATTCAGGAGGATGACTGAAAAGTGTGTTCGATTTTCACGCTGACTAACATACTATAAATGTGCCTTTGCTTTTCCTCTCAGACACAAGAGACGCTATTATGAGTCGAATGTTCATCGGCACTGTGATCCAATAGAGCCCAACCGTCCGCTACCCTCTGAGGAGACCCTGGAACACCACCTGACACCAACCACCCCTGACAGACTTCACCTGAGCTTCCAGCCGCTCTTCAGGTGAAGCCCTTTTACAACCCCCGTCCCTCATCCTCAATCCCAGAAAAAAAAGAAGAAAATGGAGGAAGGTGGCTACCAAAACCGGACCGCCTTCATAAAGGGCGCCAAGGACATCGCCAAGGAGGTCAAGAGGCAGGCGGCCAAGAAGGTTGGCCGCGGCGTGGACCGCATGACCGATGAGTACAGCAAGCGCTCCTACGCCCGCTTCGAAGAGGACGACGATGACGACTACCCCGGCGTCCGCGGCGGCGGTGACGGCGGCGGCTTCTATCGCGGTGACAGCCAGGCGGCCAACGACGACGACGAGGAGGAAGGCGGACACAGCGACTCTACCGAGGGCCACGACGAAGACGACGAGATCTACGAGGGCGAGTACCAGGGGATCCCCCGGGCCGACTCCGCCACGGGCAAGGCCAGCGACGGTCAGTTAGGAGCAGGGCGGCCCGACGCGATGGTGGGGGCGGGGGGCCAGCAATTCAGGGATGTGGCCCTCTCGGAGGTGGAGCGACGCAAGGACCAGGAAGAGCTGGCCCAGCAGTATGAGGTCATCCTGCAGGAGTGCGGCCACGGGAAGTTCCAGTGGAGTCTGTACTTCGTGCTGGGCCTGGCCCTGATGGCGGACGGCGTGGAGATCTTCGTGGTCGGCTTCGTGCTCCCCAGCGCTGAGAAGGACATGTGTCTGTCAGAGCCCAACAAGGGCATGCTGGGTAAGTTTCATCCTGTTTTCTTTTGCACGCCAGGTACAGTACATGAGGTCTATCTTTTTCTTCTTCTTCTTCTTCTTCTTCTTCTTCTTCTACTTCTTCTTCTTCTTCTCCTTCTTCTTCTTCTTCTTCTCCTTCTTCTTCTTCTTCTTCTTCTTCTTTCTTTTATTGGTTGGGCATGGTGTTAGTGTTCTCAGAGCTTGTTCTCATACATCATCTCATAAGCATGCACACACGCACGCATGCACACACACATGCACACACACACACACACACACACACACACACACACACACTCGCACACCCACACACACATACTGTATATATTTTTATTGGAATTGGAATTCCAAGAAGTAGTATTTACTTGAATAGAAATACAATTAGCTTTATCCATTTATTCTATAGAACCTTTTAAAATAATTTTATCATAGAAAATATATGGTTAGAAAAATATTCACATTCAGAAATTCACACTCATATATATTGTTTATGGGTTAGGGTTAGGGTTAGGGTGTGACTTTTGGTGACTTTTGGTCCGCATGTTGGCAACCAATCAAAATGTTCAGACTTTCTTTGGAAACTACATTTCAACATTGTTGAGAATCACAACGCAAACTCGCTAGTCAAGCCAAAATACTGCAATGCAATGGAATCCCCACTGCTACCTAGTTAACTATAACACTACTTTACATTGTTAGCAGGCTCACAAAACAAGCTGCTTTAGTTGACTAGCGATGTGTCAACAACGTGGAAATGTATTTACATTTTCCGAAAGAAAAGTCAGATCATTACATCAGATCCCGATATGCGGACCAAAGCATTAGAACGTGTCACATAATGGGTCTCTCTCTCCTCTGCAGGTCTGATTGTATATTTGGGGATGATGGTCGGGGCCTTTCTGTGGGGCGGACTGGCAGACCGGATTGGCCGCAAGCAGTCTCTCCTCATCTCTCTCTCCATCAACAGTGTCTTCTCCTTCTTCTCCTCCTTCGTCCAGGGCTACAGCACATTCCTCTTCTGTCGTCTCCTCTCTGGTGTTGGGTAAGGACAGACAGACAGACAGACAGGTGGGCGGGCGGATGGATGGACAGACGGTCAGACGGACGGACAGACAGACAGACCGACAGACAGACAGACAGACAGACAGGCAGACAGGCAGGCAGGCAGGCAGAAACCGTCTACTCTCTGGTGTCGGGTAAGATCATACAGTCAGACAGGCAGAAGAGGTGACCTACAGGATTTTCCAGTTCAATTCAATAAACTTCCAGTTGAAGTCAGAAGTTTACATATACCGTAGCCAAATACGTTTAAACTCAGTTGTTCACAATTACTGACACTTAATTCTAGTAAACATTCCCTGTCTTAGGTCAGTTAGGATCACTACTTTATTTTAAGAATGTGAAATGTCTGAATAATAGTAGGGAGAATTAGTTCTTTCAGCTTTTATTTCTTTCATCACATTCCCAGTGGGTCAGATGTTTACATACACTTAATTAGTATTTGGTAGTATTGCCTTTAACTTGGGTCAAATGTTTTGGGTAGCCTTCCTCAAGCGTCTCACAATAAGTTGGTGGAATTTGGACCCATTCCTCCTGAAAGAACTGCTGTAACTGAGTCAGGTTTGTAGGCCTCCTTGCTTGCACACGCTTTTTCAGTTCTGCCCACAAAAGTTATATAGGATTGAGGTCACGGCTTTGTGATGGCCACACCAATACCTTGACATTTTTGTCCTTAACCCATTTTGCCACAGCTTTGGAAGTATGCTTGGGGTCATTGTTCATTTGGAAGACAAATTTGCGACTATTAGCTTTAACTTCCTGGCTGATGTCTTGAGATGTTGCTTCCATATATCCACAACATTTTCCTTCCTCATGATCTATTTTGTGAAGTGCACCAGTCCCTCCTGCAGCAAAGCCCCCACAACATGATGCTGCCACCCCTGTGCTTCACGGTTGGGATGGTGTTCTTCGGCTTGCAATCCTCCCCCCTTTTCCTCCAAACGATGGTCATTATGGCCAAACCGTTACCTTTGTAAAAAAAACTGTAAGTATTTGTCCTCATGTGCAGTTGCAAACTGTAGTCTGGCTTTTTTTATGCCGGTTTTGGAGCAGTGGTTTCTTCCTTGCTGAGCAGCCTTTCAGGTTATGTCGATATAGGGCTCGTTTTACTGTGGATATAGATCCTTTTGTACCTGTTTCCTCCAGCATCTTCACAACGTCCTTTGCTGTTGTTCTGGGATTGATTTGCACTTTTTGCACAAAAGTACTTTCATCTCTAGGAGACAGCTGTGTGGTCTCCAGTGGAGGCTCCTCCATAGAGGTGGAGGAGGCCTGGCCTCCCCAATAATTTGAGAGAAGAGAGAGAGATTTAAAAAAGCAATAATTATATTTATTTTATTTATTTAACATATTATATTATATTAATATTATTTCCGTTTTGTTCATAAATCTGAATTTTTCCATGGCTAAAACCCAATATTGCTATTGTAAAGCACCTACAGGCCAGAATCCCTATCCGTTTCTATTGAAGGAGGCCAGGCCTCCTGTCGGAAAGTCCAGGCCTCCTGTCGGAAAGTGGTTTCTCATAGAAGTCAATGTAATGCAATTTTTTTCATGGCAATATGTGATTGGCCAAATCACTGAAAATGGGTGGGCACATGAGGCCTGGCCTCACCATGCATTGAGTCCAGGGCTGAAAGATTGTTCGTCCAATCACATGAAGCCATTTTGAGAATTCGCCAGTCACTTCAGTGCAGGACACGCTAGAACACCCATGGCTATTATCCCTGAAAATAATAGCTCATTTGGCCAAATACTTTTGCTTAAAATGACCTCGGAAGTCGGCGAGATTCTGGCGCGATTTATACATCGAATAGGTAGACAACATTTAGGATTTATTGAACAGTTTTATTTTTAATATTAATAATTAATAATTGTATGTAGTATGTTGTGGTGAATGTTGTGAGCCTGAGCAGAAGGGACAATAGCTGCTGCAGGCGGACCATGACCCATTGTGCAGGTAACTTATTACATATGTTGTTTGAGTTCTATGTTTTGGTGCATTTTGTAAGAGTCCACTCGTGGTGTTGCTAGCATTCGCGAGCTAGGGCATGGCTAGTCAGTAACGTCATGTTGCATTCCACGTGTAGTACCTTTTTCCGCCACACGCGTGTATGAGTGCTGTTCTGCAGGATAAATATTAGAAATGGATGAAGTATTGTTCTGAATTGTATGTTGTGTGTCTGATTGACATAGTGTTTGAGTGCTTTTGACATGTCATTGATTGTATGTAATATGTTGTGGTGAATGTTGTGAGCCTGAGCAGAAGGGACAATAGCTGCTGCAGGCGGACCAGAGATTCATGCCAATTGTTTTGTTTATTTGATGACCCATTGTGCAGGCAATAAAAGCTGCTTCATCCACCATCCTGAGAGTGTCCCAATCCCTTCAGTACTGCCAAACACAAATTAATATTTTTTTAACAAAGACAGATAAGAAGAACAGGGAACATTCCATCACGAGTGAAGCGAGCAAGCGGAAAAAAAAATGGCCTCCTCAATTCTGGAAGTCACCAGCCTCCACTGGTGGTCTCATGGTGTTTATACTTGCGTACTATTGTTTGTACAGATGAACGTGGAACCTTCAGGCGTTTGGAAATTGTTCTCAAGGATGAACCAGACTTCTGAGGTTTTGCCTGATTTCTTTTGATGTTCCTACGATGTCATGGAAAGAGGCACTGATTATGAAGTTAGGCCTTAAAATACATCCACAGGTACATCTCCAATTGACTCAAATGATGTTAGGAGCTTCTAAAGCCATGACATAATTTTCTGGAATTTCCCATGCTGTTACAGGCACAGTCAACTTAGTGTATGTAAACTTCTGACCCACTGGAATTGTGATATAGTCAATTATAAGTGAAATAATATCTCTGTAAACAATTGTTGGAAACATTTCTTGTGTCATCCACAAAGTAGATGTCCTAACCGACTTGCCAAAACTATAGTTTATTAATATTAAATCTTTGAAGTGGTTAAAAAAAACGAGTTTTAATGACTTACACTGAAGTGTATGTAACCTTCAGACTTTATTTGTACCATAGTTGCGCCAAAGTGGCTGGTTAAGTTCCATGGTTTCAGAAAGTTTCGTAAACTCACAGGAACTTTGCAACAACCCCACAAACAACACACAGTACTTATACAGATTCGACACATTTCTTATTCCAGCTAAAATCCATGTTAATGTTCTCTAGGATTGGCGGCTCCATCCCCATCGTGTTCTCCTACTACTCTGAGTTCCTAGCCCAGGAGAAGAGAGGAGAGCACCTCAGCTGGCTGTGCATGTTCTGGATGATCGGGGGGATCTACGCCTCGGCCATGGCCTGGGCCATCATCCCTCACTACGGTGAGCAGCCTGAAGCCGCTTTCAAACAAGAACAATCCTAAAAATTGATTATTGAGATGTATCAAAGTAAATATTTCGTGTTAACCTGGGTCTCCTTTAAAGGGACAATCTAATTGTCTGTTTTGGAACAGGAATGATTTGTTTGTTCAAGCTGACAAATCATTGGGGAAAATCAATAAAGATATCAATGTAGTGTAGAAGACCGGGGGGTCAGGATTCATCTCTTGTACATAGCATCGTCAAGATAGAACTGTATTTGATTTCTAGTTAACTCTTGATTTCAAAATCAGCAGTCAAACCGTTCATACTGCACCACAGGATTGCTGGTGTCTAAATCCAGTCATGTCATGCAATGGGCCGGTTGCGCTAACCTACATGGATCTTCACTGGAGTTAAACTGTGTGATATTTCTCCCCATGTTCAACCTCAACAAACCAGTTGTCTGTGTTTCATCCCACTTAGTCTCTACTTCTCTCTTTCTCTCCGTCTGTTCCTGTCCTCCCTCCCAGGATGGAGTTTCCAGATGGGGTCAGCGTACCAGTTCCACAGCTGGCGAGTGTTTGTGCTGGTGTGTGCCTTCCCGTCCGTGGCGGCCATTATCGCTCTCAACACCATGCCAGAAAGCCCTCGCTTCTACCTGGAGGTACGCATTTTTACCTGTAAAAAACAGAGATTCATATGGGACTCACCTGAATCAATAAAGGATAAATAGAATCAAATCAAAATGTTGGAAGTTGAATGGCTGATCATTATTTTTAAAATGTCACAATTGCACTAAAACATGAACATGCCCGGGTCCTACACCTTGGAAACTGTGAATGTTTCGTACTGATAGAGAGTCATAGTTTACAGTAGGGTTAGTTAATAGTAGGGTTTTAGTCTATAACACAGGGATGCAAACAACTCGCTTTCCACCGCTTTTCGCTTTTTTCACGTCAATTTGGGTGACTTGTGTGAATCTTTATCCGAAGAGTTGTTATTCGGGGGGGGGGGGTGACAGACGAACGTCAGGGGTCAGGACTTGCTGTGAACCGGAAACGTCACTCCGTTGCGTGCAGTTTGATTGGACAGTCAATACTAGATCTGTAGTTTTTTTTGCTAACGTTATTGTATTCCGTGTCAGAGCAGCTTCTAAGCTTAACTGGACCTCAAGGTTTTCAGCAGGTTCGAGCAGTTCAGCGTTATAGCGTTAGCTAGCTGGCTAGATAAGTTAACTTAGGCTGTGTCCACCAACGAGTTGTATATTTAGCTAAACGGAACCAAGCTAAGGTAAATAGATAGCTAGTGTTAGCTAGTGCTAAGGTTCACCAGAGCTGCCAAGTCTCACGCAATCGCCGTGAGACTCACGCATTTCAATCAGTTCTCACGCTCTCACACCGCACCTCTATTTCTCACGGCGAGAAATAACAATTGTTTTTACGGGACTTTTGTTTTTGAAATTCCTTGAAAGATAGCTACCGGACATGAGTTTCGTGACATCTTTCTGCACGTGCGTTAACTTGAGTCTGCAATCGAAGCGGCAGGCGAGCGCTGATGGAAGAACCTGCAAGAACGTAGCAAGCAGTGTTGCCAGATTGGGCTACTTTTGGTCACACTGGACGGGTGGATTCGGCAGCTTTTAGACCGGTTGGGCTGGACATTGTCAATTCCGTCTGGCAACCGTGGTAGCAAAATATGTGCATACATTACAACATCGTATCTGGTAGCCTACTGGACTGGGTTGCACCAATTTGGCGTAAGTCATTACTAAATGCAGGCATTTAGTAGTTACTAAACCCCTAGTTGTTACTAGCTAATTTCAAACTAGTTGTTTACTAATTTCGGTTGCACCACGCCAATCTTTTGCCAATCTTAGCTAGTAAATACTCGGTTTTGGTAACAGTTTTTTGTTTCTCTACTGTAACATAACCAGGTACATTAATAATAATAATAATTAATAATAATTACAATGTACAATACAAATACAACAATTGGGGGTCCCTCAAAAAAAATGTGGCCGCGCTGTGCGCGCACAAGATCAACCGTCAAGCCCTCATTCTGACCCAGGAAATACCCTGATATGTACTGTATAACATGATAGCCATCTATGAGCAATGCACTGTATATAAGATGATGACCAAGGGTCTTTCTGCTGCTGACCAAGGGGCTGAGTCCTGTTGATGGGGCCCATTTTTCTTTTAGAGTCTGTAGGCTACTGTAGGCCTATTTGTTTATTAAGATTTCATAAATATGATATATTGTCAGATTTTTTTTTCTTGTTTTATAAAATGTTAATTATTTTCATTTCTTGTGCTGGTTTATTATGAACAACATGTAAAATTGCAGGAAACTAGCACAAATAATTGGGTGGCTGCCAAAACGCGCACAGTTTTGGGTCGCTCCACCGCCAAAAAATCTCACTCCAAACTTTTGGTGAAACTTGGCAGCCCTGGGTTCACCATCTCTGTAGTCAGCTCTAAAATATCATATTCATATTAATCATATTATTACACCAAACATTTTGGTAGTTTGGCATCTGTTCTTTGAACAACAACGAGAGGCTCATTCCGACATTGAAAATAAAAGCGTGAGCTAAGCGTTGTTGAAAATCAATGACACATCCCTAGTCAACTAACACAGCTTGTTTTGTGAGCCTGCTAAGTTAACTGCTAGTTAACTAGGTAGCAGTGGGGATTACTCACCCAATCCAATGCATTGCAATAGTTTGGCTTGACTAGCGAGTGTGATGTGATTTTCAACAATGTTGATGTATTTCCGTTTTCAAATTAAAAGTCTGAACATTTTGATTGGCGACTTTTGATTGGCGACTTTCACCACCACTGTCTGACTTAAAGAAGAACAAAAAAAAAGATAAAAATGGACATGCTAGATTAATTGTGTATTATGCACAAAATAGATTAATTATGGAGGAAAGGGCGTGCATATCACACTGTCAGACAGAGCTCCACAGACAGAAGGTGACCACTATCATAACAACACAAAGTGTGAAACAGCTCCTCAGAAAGGAGACCGCACTCCCAGCAACCAAGCAGCTGAGAAGATCAGGCAAAGTGCTGCACCTAACCTGCCAGCATATCCAATGCAGAGGTGGGTTGTGTGAGTGTCGAGAAGAGTAGCCAACAACATTGACTTAATGGTTTTGTGAGAGGAGCTTCTTAAGAGCAACGATTGATTTAAGTCATAACCGCTTTTTATAACACTAGCCCCCGCCGAACCACCCCTCCCGTCCGCAACGACTTCGGGTAGTTCTCTCTTTTTTCACCATAGTTGTGTTTGCATCCCTGATAACATTAAAGAGTGGACAGAAGGGTTTTTCCAGGATAAATGTTTTATATGTTGTAATCTTTCAAATGCAAGTGTGTATGCTCTCATTTCTAAAACAGAATGGCAAGCACGATGAAGGCTGGATGATTTTGAAGCAAGTTCACGACACCAACATGCGAGCCAAGGGACTCCCAGAAAGAGTGTTCTCAGTGAGTATCTATGAGAACATTTGTGGGGCAAAACCTCTGTCTGTCTCTATCATTTGTCTTTGATTTTTGCATTATTGTTAATGTAACTTTCCCAGGTCAACCACCATCAAGACTGATTTACATTTACACTTTCCCAGGTCATAATCATAGTCATAGTCAATTTATTTAAACACGCACCAAACTACACTGGTTTAGGGCGCCCTGGGCGCGGACTCTGAAACAGAGAGAAAACATGATTGAATATGGAAACACAGACGGGTAAGGACAATAAAATAAACAAACAAAATAAACATGGAGGACGTCTAAAATTCATAACCGCACACATTTAAAGACAGACATTCATACTATATATAACACATCAGAACATCTCAGTAGCCTAGTTCATGACAGTAGTGAGTTTTAAGCAGAGTCTTGAAAGTCTCTAGATCGGGGGAGGTCTTGATGTTCAGTGGGAGGTCGTTCCACAGCCGTGGAGCTGCCACTGCAAAGGCCCCATCTCCCCTTGTTACCAGATTTGATCGGGGGACCATCAAGAGTCACCACCATCAAGACTGATTTACATGTCACTTTCGCAGGTCACCACCATCAAGACTGTGAAGCAGATGGACGAGCTGGTGGACATGGGTGGTGACACAGCCGCCTGGCAACGCTACAGGTTGAAGCTGACCAGCCTCTTCCAACAGGTGAGGGTCACGGCCACAGTGAGAAAACCCTCCACATCTCAGCTGTTTTAAGTCAAGTCATCTTGGTCCTCAGTCTAGACCTGTAGTATAGAGTGGGTCAGTCTAGACCTGTAGTATAGAGTGGTCAAATCTAGCTTCACCTAGAAAAGCATTTGTATAGATAATAATAATAATAATAATAATAATAATAATACATTTTATTTATGGGCACCTTTCAAGGCTCTCAAGGACACGTTACAAGACAGTTTAAAACCACATATCAAAACATTAAAATCAACAAAGCAAAATTAGATAAAAACAGCAGATAACAATCAGATATAACAATCAGATATAACAACAAACAAAATACAGGAGATCAAACCAAGTATGCCATTGTGAAAATGTGTGTTTTAAGACAGGATTTGAAAGTGGTGAGAGTGTCAATATTGCGTAAGTTGGGTGGCAGAGAGTTCCAGAGGCGGGGAGCAGAACGGCTGAAGGCTCTAGATCCCATAGTAGTTAGGCGGGGCAGAAGGTATGACAAGTTGGTTGGCAGAGGAGATCTGAGACTACGGGAGGGAGTGTGAGTAAGAAGGAGTTCAGAGAGGTATGAGGGTGCTAGGTTATGGAGAGTCTTAAAGGTGAGAAGGAGAATCTTAAAGTGAATACGGAATTTGATGGGGAGCCAGTGAAGTTGTTGGAGGACTGGAGTGATATGGTGAATGGATTTGTATAGTTTTGGATGCTGGTGGTACCTAGCCACCTAGCTTTGATTGATTGATTGAAAACTTTATTAGAAGATTTGCAGAAGTAGGTACATGAAAGTACATATTACATACAAGGTCAACTAAAAGGATAAACAACCCAAGAAAGCCACTGGCTTATTTCAATTGGGGTCCTTGACAGACAGCTAGCCTAGGTACAGTGCTGCGCAGTAGTAGCTTGTCAGTGCAGAGATCCTCACTACTTTTTATAGTTTCGTTTAGTTTAGTTTATTTAGCACACATGAAACAGTGCAAGGAGGGGACGAAGCCCAGAAGGCTTGTACATAGTTCCACTCCCTTCAATAGCTAGGTTTCAATATAACCTAAAGAACACTTGATACATAAATAACGTAAATAAGATAAAAGAAACCACAAACAAGATCATATCCATGGGGCAAAAAGGTAGGATAGCACAAAAAAAGGGAAACTGAGGACACAAGGATACATAGTTTGCTCAAAACACATCAAGAAAAGAAAAACAGAAATAACAGCAAAAATCATGGAAAGGAAAAAAGTTATGAAGAATTTAAAAGAAAAGAAAAAAAAAGAAAGAAAGAAAAGAAAACTATTCTACTATAAGAATATTAACACAGGACCAAGATGAAATAAACAGCTTATTATGCAAGGAAACAGAATTGTTTCTTCTTTTGTCTATTGGGTAGGCCACAAGAATGTAGGGAAAATATAATAATAATAATAATAATAATAACACTTATTTGTATAGCACTTTTCCTGCAAACGTTGGGTCATAGGGACAATTGTTTTGGGAAATATTGGTTTTCCACACGAAAATACATAGTATACTGTATTGATTATGAGTGTATACAATCATGCACAATAATACATTTACGTGACCACAAGTTTATATTATCGATAGGGTCAGTGATAGTTTAGGACTGCAGTGTATTAATTATCCCTGTGTCAGGAATGAACCAAAGACAGACATCTTTTATGTGGGTCTCGATAGGTGCGGAGTAACTTCCTGGCCTGCTTCAATCCAGAATACAAACGGACCACGTTCATGTTGATGGCTGTGTGGTTCACCATGTCTTTCAGGTAAGAGAACTAAGGCTATAGACACACTCACAAAAAAAATGTCAGGCCCTACTCACCTTGTTACAGAGGGTCTTGTATAAGGTTTCACAAGTCCATTCTTTCTTGTTACTAGTTTGGATAAAGCCACTTCTGACATCATCATTTTAGTCAGGCAGTAGAGGGCCTCATCCCTCTAAAAGTCTTTAATTTCAGCCCACCTTCTCCTCCAATATATCTAGAGAAGGCTCGGGCCTATCTGTTGCTAATGATGCTAACGAGGACTTCAGTTGGCTGCTTTTCTGTAGTTTTGCCGGGGGATAATTCATCTGTCCAGTGAATTTTGCAGCTGTCACCTGCCTCGTTAGCTTGTGAATTTTTATTTAAATCCTCTTCAAAGGCTTGCGTGGCTGGAGAACCATTAGCGTAGCGATTCTCGAGTGCAGAGAGTCGGCTCTGGAGAGTATATTCCAATAAGTCTACTCTCTTTGAAAGATCCACACAACTTTGACAGATAGCAGGCATGGTAGGCAAAAGATTGGGGAAAAAACAGCAGAAAAGAAAACTAAGAAAATAGAATAAAAGCAAAGAAAGCAATAGGCAGGGGGGAGCAAGCAAGAAGCACGTCTACCGTCCTTCAGCACCCGGAAGCGAGGACGCGAGGCTGTTATGACACTTTTGGGATAAATAGCAATGATCGATCCGCACCTCCTTCTCACTGAGAAACGTATCGGAGGAGAAGGTGTGCTGAAATGAACGACTTTTGGGATTAAGAATGGATATGAATGTGAAACCTTTAACAAAACCACTAAGGTGAGAAGGACCATTCCTCTGACTCCAGCGGTGGAGGCTTCCTGTTTGCGCCAACTCAAGATCCCCAAAATCGGTTGCTCCACGTGAGCAGGCCGGGTTCCGACGCGGGAGGTCGACCGTAGATCAAGTCACCCTTATGACTCAAGACATCGAGGATTGCTTTTCGGCAAAAAAAAAACGTATGGCATCGCGGCCTCACCTGCAAGCTGCTCCGCCTGCTGCCGGACAGGCACATGGTCAGAATGATCATGGAGCTCATCCGTAACCGCAGCTTTACCCTCACCACCGGTTGCGGACAGCTAAGCAGGCTTCGACGCCTTAAGAACGGCGTCCCTCAGGGATCGGTCCTGGCCCCCCTCCTCTATAATATCTACACCTATGACCTGCCCAACACACTCTCACGGAAGTACGCCTACGCAGACGACCTCGCAGTGGTGTACTCTGCTGGAAATTTGGAAGTCTGTGGAGGGGATTCTGAGCCAGGACATGCAGACACTAGTTGCATACTTCCGGAAATGGAGATTGATGCTTAGCGAGGCAAAGAAGGTGTCGGCTGCCTTCCACCTTAACAACAGGGAGGCTAAACGTGAGCTTAGAGTACACCTAGATGGAACTCCCCTGCCATGTTCCGCTGAGCCAATCTATCTCGGCGTGACATTGGACAGGACGCTCACGTTTCGCCGGCACCTCGAGTCACTGCGCAAGAAGTTAACAGCTCGTGTGGCGTTGATGAGGCGACTGGTTGGCTCGGGCTGGGGCGCCGGCGCAAGGACCTTGCGCACGGCAGCCCTAGCCCTCGTTTATTCAACTAGTGAATACTGCGCCCCAGTATGGTGTCGCAGTGCCCACACCCGCCTCATTGACTCGCCTATAAACGAAGCCTTGCGCATTGTGACAGGATGCCTGCGTCCTACTCCCGTGGACAACCTTCCCATCCTAGCAGGCATCCAGCCCGCAGGCCTCCGCCGCATGGGAGCCACAGCACGTCTCGCCTGCCGGGCCGTGAAGCTTAATAACCATCTGATCCATGATAGGCTCACTATAACAGAGGAGCCCTCCCGGCGTCTCAAGTCGAGACACATTTGTGCCTGCCGCACAGGATCTCAGGCAGCAATGCAGTGATCTTAACATCAGTGCGGCAGGATGGGCGGATTATATGTGGCGCGCGGAGTGGGAGGCAAACACCTCCAAACTCCGCGACCACATCCCAGTCGCCGGCCCTGAGCCCCTCGGGATGGACTTGCCAAGGCTATCCTGGGTGAGGCTCAATCGTCTCCGGACCGGCGTCGGGCTTTTCCGCTCATCAATGCACAGATGGGGCTTGGCCCAAATGCGTAGTGCGAGTGTGGCGCAGAGGACCAAACCGCAACGTTAAAGCGTGATTTTGATCTCAGGGATTCTCAGTCCTTGCATCCATTGCTTTGAGAGTGGTAACATTTCTCCAGCCCCGTCCCTCAGCTGTTTACCAAAACAAGTTGCGGGAAAAGACCGCTTTGTTGTTGTTTGAATCCCAGACCTGCCCCTTTAACACTAGAACAGCCGTGCCTTTTTTACAAAAGACCCCCTCTTTACAATGCTCAAGCTGCTATTTTCACACAACGACCACTAGTTGGCCGCTTGTAAATTAGCCTGCTTTCTACACAGAAGAAAACGGCAAAATAGCTTTATATTAGCTTATCCTGATGTGATTTTAAAAATGTAAAGATACTGGGTGGTAGAACGCACATATCTAGGAAAAGTCCTGACATTTTTTTCTTTACTCCTCATGGCTGTTCTAGTGTTAATCTGTGTATATGACTTCATTCCCAGTTACTACGGGCTGACAGTGTGGTTCCCCGACATGATCAAGTACATCCAGAAGCAGGAATACGCCTCGCGCACCAAGTTCTTCAGCAAGGAGCGAGTTGAACACGTGACCTTTAACTTCACCTTGGAGAATCAGGTGCATCGCGGAGGAAAGTACTTTAACGATAAGTAAGTACTTTAACGATAAGTAAGTCCTCGTTCAAGCCCAAAACAGGTCGGGACAGTAAGGAAAATTGTGAGAAAATCATTGTGAGAAAATGATGAGAAAAAAACTGGAATCTTCATTATGAGAAAATGCATTATTTTAAATGTGGATTGATGAAATGTGCTGCACTTGGTTTTGCTAAATCAGTTAAGTGCATTCTGATGTGGGAGGGTCACTGAACGTGTTCCCCACTGCTCCGTCACAGGTTCATGAACCTCAAGATGAAGTCTATGGTCTTTGAAGACTCTATGTTTGAGGAATGCTACTTTGAGGACATCACCTCCAGCAACACCTTCTTCAGAAACTGCACCTTCATCTCAACCCTCTTCTACAACACAGGTAAGCCGCTAACAATACCTACTAAACTTCCTTGGTGCCTTGCTAAGGGAACCTACTCAATAGACCTATTGCTAAGCCGCGCCCCCTTTGAAAACTCGGACCAACAAACAACGCTCGCTCAAATTCTTCACTGACAGTGATTGACTGACCGACTGTGACTGAATGACATTCCATGACTTACAATGATATTTACCACAGCAAGTAATAGACATGTTTTTTAAAGAACAAGTAGTGACTTTTGCTGTGATATGATTGGACAATTTCTATTTTGGGGCGTGGCTCTGGATCAAGCGGCTGTGGAGCAGGAGGTAGAGCTGGCGTCTAATGATCGGTCAGCAGATCGGCAGTTCGAACCCCGGTTGGCCACATGTCGATGTGTCCTTGGGCAAGACACTGAACCCCAAATTGCTCCCAATGAGCGGGCCGGCGCCTTGCGTGGTAGCTTGCTACCATTGGTGTGTGTGTGTGTGTGTGTGTGTGTGTGTGTGTGTGTGTGTGTGTGAATGGGTGAATGAGAGGCCATTGTAAAGCGCTTTGGAATAAGGCGCTATATAAGTGCGGTCCATTTAAGAGGATCAGGCATAACATTTAGGGGGGGGGTGGAGACCTGCTGACGACTTACGATCAGGATAATGATGTGTCCTTTCCCCGTTCTTAACACCTCCCTCTCTTACTTTCCTCCCCTCCTCAGACTTGTTCAAATACAGGATCGTCAACAGCAAACTAGTGAACAGCACCTTCCTACACAACAAAGAGGGCTGCATGCTCGACTTCAGTGACGACAACAACGCCTACATGATCTACTTCGTCAGCTTCCTGGGTACGCTGGCTGTGTTGCCAGGAAACATCGTATCCGCCCTGCTGATGGACAAAATCGGTCGCCTGAGGATGCTGGGTAAGTCACAACAACAGTCGACCATAAAATGTATGCCAAATGTACATTTAATGTCTATTTCAATCAGGTCACTCATGTCAGTTTAATCACGTATTGCATGAAAATGGTCATATGTTTTAGCTTAGCATAATTGGATGGCTCCACTCTGTAGAGCTCCCTGCCTGGAGTAACCCTAACATACAAGTGTACAATATGGCATATTCCCCTCCACTTCTTCTTCCTGTTTCACCATCACGCCATTCTCCTCGACATCTTCTTCCTCCAGCTTCACTGGCACCATCTATGGACCCCCGTAAGAACGCTACATAATGAGCGACCGATTGGGTGGAAGCTAAGGGTGGTGGTGGTGGGGGGGGGGGGACCTCACAGTTACTCTCATAGCCAGGGCAATATTCCCACTGTTCCCGCTGAGGAGTGTAAACCTGTAAAGACTGCTTTTAAGCCTCTGTCCCTTGAACATGTAACAGGTGTTTTTGCATGCTCGTGATCTAGCTGTCTTGTCACCTGAGGTACAGCTGGGCCGTTTGACTGAGAGTACCCTGCCCAAACTACCGCTAACTCCTACCGCTAACCCTGCCCAAACTACCGCTAACTCCTACCGCTAACCCTCCCCAAACTACCGCTAACTTCTACCGCTAACCCTGCCCAAACTACCGCTAACCCTGCCCAAACTACCGCTAACTCAATGTTCAATTTCAATCATCATGTTGTGTTGTTCCTGATTGAGCGGGCTTACAAAATTCAAAGTAGTCAATGAACAACCCTGCAGCCTCCCTAGCTTATGTCACCTCCCGCCTGGACTACTGCAATGGTGTACTGTTCAGGGTACCCAACAAAACCCTGGACAGGCTTCAGTATGTCCAAAACTCTGCTGCCAGGGTTCTCACACACACCAAGCCGTGGCAGAACATCACCCCCACCCTCATCCGGTCAAGTCCCTCATCTCTTACAAAATCCTCCTCCTCACCTACAAGCCCCTCCATCCATGCCTGCGCCCCCCAGTACTTATCTGACCTCCTCTGCCCACATGCCCCTCCCTGGAACCTGCGGTCTTCAGACCCGGTTCTGCTTGCCACCCCCCGCACCAACCTGCGGACCTTCGGCGACAGAGCTTTCTGCCCCCACCTTCTGGAACTCTCTCCCTGCGGTGACATCCCCACCCTGAATGCCTTTAAAACGACCCTCATGTCCCAGCTGTTTGCCAAGGCCTTCGGCCTCTAGTTTAGTTATTGTTTTTGTTTGCCTGACTGTTTGACTGACTTTGCCTGACTGTTTTTTGTTATGTTCTTGTCTCTCTTGTAAAGCCTTGTATCCCCTGAAAGGCGCTATATCAATTCAAGTTATTATTATTACTATTATTATTATTATTATTATTATTATTATTATTATTATTATCATTATTATTATTACTATTATTATTATTATTATTATTATTATCATCATCATCATTATTATTATTACTATTATTATTATCATTATTATTACTATTATTATTATTATTATCATTATTATTATTATTACTAGTATTATTATTACTATTATTATTATTATTATTATTATCATCATTATTATTATTATTATTATTATTATTATTATTATTATTAGAACCAACTCTGCTTCTCCATTTCTCTTTATCTCCTTCCTCTCTCCCTTTCCCCCACTCTCCCCCCACCTTTGAATCCTTCTCTAATGTTCTTTTGCTCTCTCCCATCTCAACCTCTTCTCACTCTTCGACAGCGGGCTCCAGTGTCATATCCTGTGTGAGCTGCTTCTTCCTGTTGTTTGGCAGCAATGAGTCGGGTATGATAGCCCTGCTGTGTCTCTTTGGTGGCATCAGCATTGCCTCCTGGAACGCCCTGGACGTCCTGACTGTAGAGCTGTACCCTTCGGACAAAAGGTGAGCTCATCTCATCTCAGCTCATCAAGCCGTGAGCCTCATTCAGTCGACCTGCTGAAAAGCAGAAGTCAGGGGAATCCCTTCCCACACACAAGGAATGGCTCCCTAATGGAACTGTTGTGCCCACAGAAGTATTTGTATTCTTAAGGGGCAGTCATTTGGGGATTTATACGTATGATAGCCACTGATCATTGAACAATATTACCGATAAATAATCAAGAAAGCGTGACTTTGAGAAGTTAACGTGCAGTATGAGATCATCGATTGGGCTTGTCTGTGATTGTTGTACAGTGGCCATCTGGCTTTACAGATGACTTCTCCTTAGTTAGATAATTCAGTATTGAGTACTCAATATAGAAATTGTGAAGTCTAGCTTTATGTATAGAATATTTATTCTATTTTCATAATCATCATCATTTCATGCGTCCTCTTTACAAACCTTGCCGTATATCTCACGCATTTAATACAGTGCCATTTTAATATTCAACTTTGTTCATTCATTTAAAGCCAATAATCCAAAAGAATGTATTGCAATTGTTAATCGAGATTCAATCTTAGATGGGGGAAAAAAATAAAAAAAATAATGTAATAATGTCATTATAATGTTTCCATTATGTTGTTGTTCTTAGGACCACTGCATTTGGCTTCTTAAATGCTCTCTGCAAGCTAGCCGCGGTGCTGGGCATCAGCATCTTCCAGTCCTTCGTCGGCATCACCAAGGCCGTGCCTATCCTGTTCGCCTCGGGTGCTCTCGCTGCTGGCAGCTTCCTGGCCTTGAAGCTGCCTGAAACACGAGGCCAGGTGCTGCAGTAGGACGTGTGGCAACCTCGGTCTGACCCACCTTCACCCTCTCAGCCCTCCAGGCTCGCCATCCAACACTGCCCCCCCGTCCAACACCAACAACCGCCAACACCAGTGGAACAACAGTTCCTGTAAAAATGAGTGATAACAACATTTGGCTAGCATCACTCTAAAAGTAAACCTAAAACGTCTGCTTTTTATAAGCAACGACGCACATTAGAATCAATTACTCAACGGTATTTCTCCATCTAAGAGCAGCTTCATTATATTTTTATCTTTTATAGATTTCTTCATAATGTCATGAATTCTACTAATTCAAGTAGCCAGTGTAAACACCACTTGGCATCAACACCAAGTTAGAACTAACGACCCAAACACCCCCAGAGTCTGGGATAATGGACTGATAACCAATCCTTTTCTCTTGGACTCTATTGCCCAAACCCGCCCACGGCAGGGCTGGATCCAGCTCTGTTCAAACTGAGCTGTACTGTGTAGGCCAACGTTAGGCATCCACCGTAGTTTGCTGTGACGATGCTGGAAAGGACAATGTGAAAAAAGAAAATATCCAAGCCAGCACAGTACGGTTCTGGTCTGGTTCTGGTTCGGGTCACTTTCCTGTGTCCTTGACAACAATGATGTGAAAGGACTCGATAGATGATACAAATAATATGCTGTGGATTATGTGGAGAGCAAGATGAGAATTGCTTTCACTTATCCAGTCCTATCATATCAGTGGTGACACAGAAATTGCAAAGGACCGCAGACAAGAAACCCAGTTGGTATTTTGAACAATTGAACAGGCTAATTCGTTTGTCACCACTGCTAGCGCTAGAACAATTTGATTAGCTTGAAGATCAACTATTGATCGGCTGAGTTGAGATTGCTGCTCCAACAGTAAACCACTGCCAAAGGATATAGAGAGATGCCTCGAGATAGTTTCACTGCCAGATGACGATACTGTAGATATGTAGATTCTAGAGAAAGATATTAGATCATAGAACATTCCGTCACGCTCAACTCAGCCAAGTCTCAAACCATCCAAATAATCAAGTCAAAGGTGTATTCCAGAGCCTCTCCTTTCTAACTTTACTTTTTTATTGAGGATTGCACCTCACTAATGACATTACATTTGCTACCTTATGTCTTGATTATCTCTCGATTTATTTTTTGTAAGTGCTGTTTATCTTTTTATTGTAAAAGTTGTACCTTTTTGTCTTAATCTAGATTCAACAGATCATTAGGCTACAGTATGTACAGAAGCAGGTTGATGATTGTTCTGCTAATCCAAATACCTTGGGTTTCTTACTGTAATTCACTGTTTTGTAAGGGAACATTGTCTATGCTTGTGTGCAAAAAATACCAAACTAACAGATGAAGGGCCAGACCAACGCAGCTTTGCGGTGGTGTAAACCCAGTAGCGGCATTTCTTTTTTGCACATAATAAGAGAAAAATCTGGGGGTGCAGTTAATTTGCGCTTTAGCCTTAAAGGTGCAATGTGTAACATTCTTTCTAAGCTTTCTAACGGTTCTAAACGACATATGTTGACAATGTTTATCGGTAGAGATGAGGGAGTGAGATCCTTTGAAAGAAATATTTCAATTGACGTTTTCGCTCCGTAATCTGAACTCAATAATTGGTGAGCTCTTGCACTTTGACACATTGACATTGCGCACGATTACTACAATTAACACAAATTCCTACCGAGCTGTTTATGTTTTCCTCGATCTCACTGACATGTTTTCACGGCTATTATTCATTTAATTTAGCTACCTGGCCCTGAGGAGTATTACACTTCTATATTAGCCATGTTCTTAAGTTTTCCCATCTGGGTAGGGAAGCCCCAGCCTGGACCCTGCATCTAGAATGAGAGGAGAGACAATACACAAACAATGACTTTTTTATTGTTTTTTTTATGATCATATTAAAATTTTAAAAATGTAGTTCTTCGGGATACATTGGGAAGACATTTACCAAACGGTAATTTGCTGCTCTCTTAGTGGAGAATATGGCCCCAAGAGCTTTACTCACCTTCTTACAACACTGATAGAGTCATAGAAAGTAAAATAAAAGCTCAAATTAATAATGATTAAATTATTATTATGATCAAATATTTATTTTGATATTATTTTTTCAGGATGATTATTCAATATCCTAACAAGGAGAATATTAACACGATTAATGTAGATATTGTAGTTTATTTATGAATGGCAGTTTGAAGGGATTGGTTTTGTTAATATGCAAAAAAACAACTCCACACATGTTTGTCTGTGTCACATTTATGTAAAAGAAAAGAAAAGGTTAAATATATCTTCAAATAGTTGTGTGTAGTGTGTATGAGAGAGAGGGATGGAGGAACAGAGACTGTGAGTGGTTGAGTCTTTTTATGATACACTATTTGCATCATTTTACAGTCAAATTGTATTGTATTGCCCGTTTCACAAATACAATGGTCATAAAGTGCTTAAAAGTGACCTCCGCCTGTTAGCGTCAGTAGGCTAGTTGACATGTGTTGCTAGTGTCTCGTCTTAGTTTGCCACCTTGCAAACAGCAGAATGTAAACAAACTTGAGATCCAATATCAGGCAGGCTTTGAACGCCCCCAGCTGTGGAAATTCAAAGCGTCTTGTTCCCTAGGCTTCAGGCACAGGACTTAGCACACACTTAGCAATCACTGTCAAAAACCGGCAGCTAACTTAAACACCTATATTTGTTTGAGACCATTTGATTTTTTTTTTACATAATACCTTATAATAATATGAATTAATCCTGAAAATGAAAAAATCCCAGTACAAGCAAATGATTTCAAACAGCCCGAGGTGGACCAAGTTCTTCCAGAAACAATGCATTGTATAAAACATTGTATAAAAGCACAAATTAATCTAAACTAACTGCCTAAATACCACTCACAGGAATAGCACCATGCACTCTCAGATAGACTTTTACCAATAGCTCAGAGGGTGGTAGCGGATCAGTGGAGGCTGGTGGAGGTAGAAATCGGAGGACGGGCTCATTGTAATGCGTACAAAATGGTAATAAACACATGTGTGTTTGATCACATTCCTCATTCCATATATTACAATGAACTCGTCCTCCGATTTCTACCTCCGCCAGCCTCCACTGATCCGCTACCACCCTCTGAGCAGAGTTGGACCAGAAGCCGGCCCACTTCTTTTGTACCTGGGCCACATCTGGAGACCGGTAAAAAACAGACGTCGTCCAGATCTGGGCCGTAATTTCTGTGCTGACAGGGTAGAGAGTGCTCCCTTTTTACTCATAACCTAAACAGGACACAGACAAGCAGGAAAACACTTCTGGGTAGAACCTCTTTTTCTAATGTGTAGCAACCAGTCATTCACATCAAGGGCTCAACTGAATCGATTTTTCCCAGTAGTTTTCCCTGTGGTAAAAAGAGATGTTTGATGATTGATTCCCCTCACAGGTAGATACTTCCCATTTCCAAAATAAGAGATGTGTGTGTGTGCACATGGGTAGCAATTTTGTCAACAAAAACAGTGCATTGCCTACTTTGCTGAGACTTTTGCTGTATTTATTCAGTCTGGCCCTTTAGTCTGTGCACATTGGGCTGAATCCTAACTTTGGGTCTGCACATGTAGGCTAACTTTGACATTCATGTAAATAATACATTGATATCAATATGACAGTTGATCTAAAGTTTGGATTTAGCCTTTTGTAAAGTGCTTACTTGTTACCATGATCACGGCATTCATTCTTATCTTTGTGTCACAAGTGTGTGGTGACAATCAGCTGATGGAGATCTCTTCCATTGCTTAAGTTAAGTACAGTGTGAGTGTGAAGTGGCTAAGTGCAGAATGACTGGGCTGTCTTGAATGTGCTGACTGATGCTGTGATGTCCATGTTGCTGTGTGCTTGGTGTATGTGAGTGTGTCTGACTTGGTTCTGTAATGCTTTCTAAGAATTGCATCTCTGTAGTAGTGTATACTGTATGTCTGTGAGTTACATTTGGTGTTATTTGTGCGTGCGCGTTTGCACATAGGAGTGACGCTCATTCTACCCTATTCTTACTCTAGTTCTAACTTGTGTATGTTTGCGGGGGTGTGCGAAAGATAAGTGTAACACAATGTGTTCATTCAGTGTGTGTGTGTGTGTGTGTGTAGATCGAGTTTGTGATCTCTGTTGTATTAAGTGTGTCTGTGCGTGTGTGTGTGTGTGTGTGTGTGTGTGTGTGTGTGTGTGTGTGTGTGCGTGTGCGTGTGCGTGTGTGTGACAAACATTTTTCTACTTCTTCTGTTCTGGTATTTTCATCCCTAAGAACGAACACAGCTCAATAGGGGCAGATACTGTATAACATATCTATGAACAAAAATACTAATGCAATAGATATAGATGTGATGTGATGTTCTTCATACAGTAGTGTCAGACTTGGGCGCTCTTTTGCCGATTATGCCCCGATAAACACTCCCCTTGAGACTGAATGAAAATAGAAATGTTTTCCCTGTGAAGGTACTGTCCAGTAAGCACACAGTACTGTTAACACGTTGGGTTTTGGTTTCCTAGCTTGACATTGCAAGGTCATTACGAGGACCCCATGTGAAGTCACCCTCAAAGTCTATCAGTGGCTTGATTCAGTCAAACATGAATCACATTTTACGCAGAAAAGTAGAAACATTATTTTCTCCCTGTGGTCAGATACAATTGACAAGTGGTTTTGGTGTTGTGTCAGAAACACCGGGTAGCATCCTTCTTTAGGGTGGATGTTTCCAGCTTTCAGAATGAGTAGGTTGTTTACACAAATACACGATGTAAACGAATTGAATCTGAAACTAGGTCTCAAGTTGGAGGCACTGATTAACAGGGACTGTAGGAACTGATGTTTTAAGACATTGATTGGATGGAAGCCAGTACATGTTTGTATTGTCACTATTGCTCCCTCCCATTGAAAGTAAACGGTCCCTGCACCAGGTTTGTGACAGTAGGGGGGGAATTCTTCCACAGCATGGATGCAGTAGGACCAGCTCACCTGTATGCTCACCATGTCCTAAACGTTTTAAACCATTAGGGAGAAATAATGTGAAACAGCCCCAAATCAGCATCTAACATAGCCCTCTCAGTAGGCAGGATGTCAAAGCATGCTTGTGGTATCTGATCTCTGTGGTTTATCCAAAGCAGGAACTGATTTTGTATTCCTGTTGTATGGTAGTATGGTAATACTTGGATCGGTGTATCGCTTCTATGATCAGCATTGATCAGAGTGGGATGACTTGGTGCAAGTTTTAGTGTGTGTTATTTCCAAAGTATGCAGTTCTAGTCTTTGGCCTATTCCTTACTGTTTTAATGGTCGTGTTTATCTCTGTTTACAGTGGGGGCTATGATGGGTGGGCTTATTACTGGGAGCATAGAAATAACAGCAATAAAAGGGAATTGTCCTCGTCCTTTCTCAGTGAACGTTATTGAGAACACACGGGTGTCATAGTCAAGTCGAGTGTGTATTTTAAAAGACAACATACTCATCAAAAGAGCGCCCTACGTCAAGCACTTTGCCATTTTTAAAATGTGACTTACAAATCAACATGCTGTCATTGTACTGTGTAGAACCTGTAGATGTTTGTATGTATGAGTATAAAATATGTGGGCTAAAAAGATAAAGGAAAAACAAGTTGAAAAAAATGTATCAACATGGCAGAACACTATTGTATGTTGTCTGTGTGTTTTGTAAATGACAATTAACAAAAAAAGATGTGAATAAATTCTTCATTAAGTACTCCCATGAGATATTGAGAATATTTGACAGTGATGCTGACATGGTGCTGTATTTATTTTATGTGATTTGTTTATGCTGGGATTTTGCACTTGTGTGCTATTTTATCTCTCCAGTTCTATGAAGAAAATGATAAATCACTATGGAAATAAAAACAAAGTAAAAACATTTACCTGTTATTTTCTGTGAAAATATCTTAGTGAGCACTGTATGTACATGCACATGATGTAGTGCAGTGCTGTTGTGTGTGCAAAAATAAAAATATCTTCCCGGGTTAACCTTTGGGCAAAAGACACACACCCAAATGCACAGACATGGCTGGGATCCTGTATCTTGGGGGCCATCTAATGCCCAAGCTCCACCTACTGCGCTGCATCACCTCGCCATCGGCGTTGCGTCAACTTCCCGTTGTCCATGCTCCACCTGAGCGTTGCGTCACCGTCAACGTTCTACCTGCTCCACTGTCATTTGGCGCATATAAAAAATTAATTTTTTCCACCTCAAGTATCAGCCGTTCGTCATCCATTTTTGCAACAAGCGTCAAGGACCTGTGGTGATTCACAGCTGACAGCGTGAATAGCAATTCACAATAGCTGCGACCACGAGATATAGTGGGGGTAATATGTGCAACATTTTAGGGTAATCGTTCACTTTTTCATAAAAGCACGAAACTTGGTACACTCGTTTCGTATCTCACTATGGGAACGCCGCGCGTGACCTCATCAGAAGCTGAATTACACTGCGCCAGCCCATTGGCTGGCCCAGGCGACGCTTGTGTCAGGAGGGACGGGACCCTCCGCCTATATAAGGCTTACACACGGCGTCTGTCGTCATTCAAAAACCTCTTCTCGCTTCTCACTGGAGCTGACGACAACTGTGCGGGTGGCTAAAGCTAAACAGTCCACAGATACGAGCGACCAACTCGTGCCGACGGGCGCTTTGCTGCTAAACTGCATACGTTGACGTTCACAGGAGTAGAAATACTTCTGTTGAAGAGTAGGAATACTCTAACTCGGGGTAGCGATACCCCGTGTTACGATTCGAGTAGCAATACTCACCTTGCTCGGAACTAAAAGAGTAGCAATACTCCTCGTTCTGAACGACACGAGTAGCAATACTCCCTTTTCTGCGAGTAGGAATACTCCGAACGGTTACGGGTAGCAATACCCAGTGTGAGAGACAAAAGTAGAAATAACTTTCTCTCTATAACGCACTGCTAGCGGGTAGATAGTAATATCCCTCCCCTGGCCCCTCTGTTTCCCTTGATAGCTGACAAGCTAACGGGTGAAGTAGCGAGGCCTGCTAGCAGCTAGCCTACAACCCCCTAGCCAGCAATGGCTAACGTTGAGGCTAGCGGACCTAGCACAGCCGAGACTAGCCGGAAGACCTGCCCGTGCGGCAAGTCAATGGCTAGCTGGGACACTCACTCTAAGTGCGCAGCGTGTCTGGGATTAACCCACGCCCAGGCCGCTGTTATCTCTACCGATGAGTGTATCCACTGTGCAGTGTTCCCCAATAAACTTCTCCGCCGACGGCTAAGTCGCATGGCTAGCCTGTCGGGAGAAGATCCGCTTCTGTGTGAGGCAGCCGAAACGCTGCCATCACAGTCGGACATGTCTCCAGGTTTACCGACACCATGCTGGGCGGACTTAGTGCCCCATAGCCCTGACATTGGTTTCCCGGTACTGGATGACAAGGGAGTTGACAGCTTTACCGCTGCTCGCTATGACCCTAGGAGAGACTGGGACAATGATGAGGGAGGGTCGCACGACTCTGACCTCATTTTGTCCACCGATGATGAGGAGGACTCCTCATTCTCAATCAGTAGGCGCGGAGCTGAAAAGCCCCCCACGCCTGGCGGAGGCAACCAACCCTCCGCCCCATCTCTCATGGACTGTGACATGCAGGACATGTGCAAGCGAGCAGAAAAAAGGCTGAATATCCCCTGGCCCGTCGCCCAAACCGAAACTGCTAAGTCACGCTTTGACGGCAAAAGACTGCAGACGGCGGGTAAGACGGGGAAACAAGTTATGCCGTTCTTCCCCGAGCTACTCGATGAGATAGCAGTTACGTGGAAAGAACGGCCATTCAGCAATAGTGCTGTCCCAAACGACTATTTTTCTAACGATTAATCTAGCGATTATTTTATCGATTATTCGGTTAGTCTAACGACTAATTTATCGATAAGTCTAACGATAATTTTTGTACTGTAAAAAAAAAAAAAAAAAAAAAAATTTTTGTCTCCACCTCACTGCTATGTTTAGCCAACTTGAATGCCAACATGGCCATTTAGAAGTCTGTCCATCACCACAACACATAGCTAGCTAACGTTACTCTCGCTGCTATGTTATGATTAGCTAAATTGATGCTAACGCAGCATGCGAGCTACGAGCTAGATAACGTACAGTAGGTGCTCGCACCACAATGACAATAGGCTACCGTAGCTAGCCAGCTACATAGCTAACGTTACTAACACCAGAAGACAAGACATACGAACTGTGGTGAGCTACATTGCTTGTGTAACATTAGCTAGTAGCTATCCATTTTTCACTCATACACTTAATTGTCTCGCCTGGTAAAATAAAGGCCCAAAAAAAAAAAAAAATATTTTTTTTATTTATTTGCGACTAACCGACGCATATTACGCTAACCGACGTATTGACGTAGTCGGTGACGTCGACGACGTCGAATAATCGTAACAGCCCTATTCAGCAAGAAACACCCAATAATCGGGGGTTCTCAACTGGATTGTGAGGGGATGGACTCCCTCAGCCTCCGCCACATCCCACCGGTCGAGCCGGTGGTGGCGCGCCACCTGCACCCGAAGACCCCTGTATCTTCGGCTGCCCCGTCCCTACCCTCCAAGTCGGACCGCTTTCAAGCTAGCCTTACAGACAAGTGCTACAAAGCAGCGGCACTGACAGCCAGGGCTCTCAATGCCTCCGCACTCCTATCAGCCTACCAGGCTGAGCTGGAGGAGGATATGACTGTTAAGCCAGACAATACCCTATGGGAAGAAATCTGCGTTATAACGGATCACATCCTCCGTCTCCACAAGATGGCCATTCAAGCCACGGGTAAATCCATGGGTCTCATGGTACTGCAGGAGAGGGCGCGTTGGCTCGGTCTCACCAACCTGTCGGCGAAGGAGAGAGAAGAAATTCTCGACACCCCTATCGTACCGCAGGGTCTCTTTGGTGCAGCAGTCACCTCAATGCAGAAGAGATGTGAGGAGAAAAAGAGAGAGGATGAGGCTATGGAGCTCTGCCTTCCGAGAAGAGCGCAGCCCGCAGCGCCCGTGACCCAGCCACGGCAGTCATATGCGCAGGCTGTCTCTCGCCCGGCCCCTGCTTTCAAGACCCCCAGAGCGGCTAGACAGCAGGCAGTGCCTCAGGCACCCAGAGGTCCCAAGAACCCATGGGCCAGTGTTGCTTCTTTTCTATTGATCATGAATCAAAGAACAGATATCGAGTTTAAGACAATTTAATCAGTTACAGGCAGATTTATACATTACGTCTGTTCCCCGTGGACCCTGGGCTGCAAGAGAGCGCTATCCCTCTCTCTCTCCCCGTTCCGCTCCAGAGGGGAGGGGCCAGCGTGCATGTGTGTCTTTGCCCAACCCCCAGAGTTGGTCATCTGGTTGCCATAGAACCCTCATTGTTAGAGGGCATCATTCATGTCCTTGCATGCCCTGGTATGTGTGTGTGTTTAAAATATACTACATATTCATACATAGATCATACATACTACAGAAATATACGACACCAGGAAACAGGCTCCCCGGGCCAGACTTCAGGCATCCCCGCCCCCTCCCCCGGCCGCCGCATCGGCGAGGAAGAAGAAGCGGGTGATCTGACAGCCTCTCCTCGGGAGGAGAGCGAGTCCAGTTGGCCCCCCTCGCTGACCGCTCTGTACCCTCCCAGCTCCGTTCCAGAGCAAGTTCGGTACGACATGTTCCATACAAAGTGCAAGACCACGGTCGGCGTCCGTGTTCACACGCCTTCCGGGGGAAAGCTGAGAGACTGTTCATACTGCAAAGTTGTTTGTCACTCAAGCACGTTAATGCACAATGTATTAAAAATGTCCCGACAAGCGCATCCAGGCAGAGTGCCAAGGGCGTTGTTAACAATGTTGAAAAACATAAAAATAAAAGAGATGTTGAAAAACAAATCTTTCTCTGCCATAACGCAGACCGTGGGACTAACCCGTCCCGCGGCTGTGATGCAGAAAGCGGCCCGACCGCGCACAGCGCGGGAAGGCACGCTAGGCGGCTGTTGCGCGCCCCGGCCACAAGGGGGCGCCAACAACTCGCATGTGACGATGTGGCCAGTCAGCCCGTTTTCCACACATCAGCGGGAATGGGCAGACTGCACACAGTCAGACTGGGTGTTGAGGACACTACGAAGGGGCTACAGGCTCCAATTCTGTGTCGCTCCACCCACTCTCCATCCACTCTCAAGCTCAGGGCGAACGAGCCAATATTCTCCTGGAGGAAATTTCCATTCTAAGGGAGAATATAACAGTTGTACCTCTCGAGGAGACCCACAGTTTCTACTCGAAGTATTTTCTGGTGCCAAAGAAAGGGGGGGGGGCATGAGGGCTATTCTAGACCTCCACGTCTTGAATCAGCATCTGTAATCAGCATCTGTAATCAGATATGGAATAATTGTGTGGTTTGGCAACTTAACTGTACAACAAAAAAACAGACTAGTCAGCATTCACAAAACAGCTATGAAAATTGTAGGTGAAAGAGACTATGTGATCCTAAATAACATATATGAAAAAGCTGTCCTGGACAAGGCTAACAAGATAATCGCAGACCCCCAACATCCGCTCTCCACAGAATACGAAGTTCTCCCCCTAGGTAGAAGGCTTCGCATGCCAAGATGTAACTATAAGCTCTTAAAACTATCATTTGTCCCATTCTCCATTAAACTAATAAATTCTCTCAAGCAGAAACGATGATTAGGACATGATCACCAGCACCTGCACTTTATCTTAGACACCACTTGAAGGGCCATGTGCAATATTCGAAAACACCACTTGAAGGGTTATGTGCAATATATATTTATACCAAATGATGCCATGTCCAGGTGGAAACTGCTGCCAATGTCACTCAATGTTTGTTGCTGTCCTGTTGTTTACTTTGTCTACTGTATGTTGTATGTATCGTCACTGTTGCACTTGAAGCATGAAAGTACCATGCCCAAGACAAATTTCCCCTCGGGGACAATACAGTACAATCAATCAATCAATCAATCTCAGAAAATACAAATTCAGGATGTTGACACACTCTTCCCTGCTAAGTTTCATACGAGCAGGGGATTGGTTCACATCAATCAACCTGAAGGACGCTTATTTCCACATTCCGATATATCCTCCACACAGGAAATATCTGAGATTCGCTTTCCAAGGGATAGCGTACGAATATGTGGTCCTTCCCTTCGGCCTGTCACTAAGCCCAAGGGTGTTTGTAAAATGCACCGAGGCAGCAGTGGCCCCTCTCAGACAGAGGGGTATCAGAGTGGCCACATATATCGACGACTGGTTAGTGGCAGCCACCAACCGCGAGGAGGCGGCGCGTCACACAGCGGTCATTTCGAAACACCTAACGAGTCTGGGGTTCCAAATAAACATGGAAAAGAGCATGGTGACACCCTCTCAACGCATCGCGTTTATAGGGCTCGCACTGGACTCTATCCGAGCCAAGGCGTTTTTGTCTCCAGAAAGAGTGGAGACGATGCGCGCGACTATAGCGCTGTTTCGCAGGGGCAACATAGTTACCCTCAAACAATGCCAGAGGTTGTTAGGCTTGATGGCCTCCGCTGTGGTGGCCATACCCCTGGGGCGCCTGTACATGAGAGGCATCCAGCGCTGGGTGGCCTCTCTGGGCCTGGACCCCCACCGCGACATCATGTTTTGGTGAGGACAGACAACTCCACGGTCGTTGCCTATATGTAAACAGACAGGGGGGACTGAGGTCCCACCAGTTACACACTATGGCACACAGACTGATAGTGTGGAGCAGTGTACACATGCGGTCGCTGAGAGCAACCCATGTACCGGGCATTCTGAACTACGGAGCAGATTTGTTGTCCAGGGGCAACCCACTGTACGCAGACTGGAGACTTCACCCCGAAGTAGTGAAACAGATTTGGTCACGATTCGGTCAAGCGACCGTGGACGTTTATGCTACGGCAGAGAACGCCCAGTGTCCTCTGTTCTTCTCTCTGCGCGATCGGGGAGCCCCGCTGGGAGTGGACGCATTAGCGCACGAGTGGCCGAGGACCCTCCTGTATGCGTTCCCACCGGTGGCACTCATTCCCCCGACTCTGGCCAGAGTGAGGGAAGGAGATCTGTCCATGGTGCTGATAGCCCCGCGTTGGCCGGGAAAGCACTGGTTGGCGGAGATTTTTCAACTCCTATCCGGTCCGCCATGGCAACTACCGCTGCGCAGGGACCTGCTGACCCAGGCGCGGGGGGAGATATTCCATCCCCACCCAGAGAGATTGTCTCTGTGGGCCTGGCCCGTGAAGGGATCAACCTTGCACTAGTGGGTCTTCCCCAAGGGGTGATCGACACTATTCAGTGCGCCAGAGCCTCATCAACTAGAAAGTTGTATGGGCATAAGTGGCGTGTGTTCGAGACTTGGTGCTCAGAGTCACACGCTGTCCCTTTTCAGTGTTCTGTGACAGTTATTCTGTCATTTCTACAGGACCTGATTGAGAAGGGTAAGGCTTTCTCAACCGTTAAGGTCTATTTGGCAGCTATTTCGGCTTGTCATATTGGCCTGGGTGGAAAGTCGATAAGCCAGCACCCGTTGGTGTGCCAGTTTATGAAAGGGGCCCGAAGGAAATTGCCTACGTCTAGGCCGTTAGCTCCTTCATGGGACCTCCCTATGGTACTAGATGCTCTCTCCTGCCCACCGTTCGAACCGCTGGAACAGGTGGAGGTGAAAGTGTTAACGCTAAACACGCTGCGTGACATAGACAGGACTCAGGGTTGCAGGAAAGGTGACCAGTTGTTTGTATCCTGGGCGAATCCACACACGGGAAAGCCAGTGTCAAAACAGCGCCTTTCCCATTGGGTAGTGGCGGCTATTGCCTTGGCTTACTCTAGTAAGGGTCTACAGCCCCCCGCGGGCTTACGTGCGCACTCTACTAGAGGTTTGGCGACCTCCTGGCAGTGGCGGGCGGTGCATTTCACACCTAGGCCTTCAGTGATGTCCGACACATTCCTACCTGAATTATTCTACCTCTTAATACCATCGTTATGACGCCATGGCTCTAGAAACTAGACAGAAACACAGTATAACCGGGCGTTGCATCACCTTAACATAGTCAGACAAGTACAACAGAGTTATATTAATATTTCCGAAGCATTTTTAATCAATAAATTCGCATTTACAATGAAGAGTGTTAAACTAACATCTTTAAGATCGCTACATTACCCACGTCTGTCGTCTCGTCCACCATAATAGCGACAAAGGGTGCCTTTTTAATCTCCATTTTGATCTCTTCTCCCATCCCTTCAGCAATAGCAAAAATCAGGTCGTTTTGTATTTTGCCTGACGTCCCAGTAAACACTTTGTTTGTGGACAGGTGGTAATGTAAATCTGGGTTGTTTTCAGCCAGAAAAGAAAGAAGCTCAAAGTAGTTTCCTCTGTTTGTGGACTTGGCGCTTTTATCGTGTCCCCTAAATGAAAGTTATTGTTTACCCAAAAACAGGACACAATCGATCAGTATTATCGATCAGTCAACGAAAGCTTTCGTTGTGTCGCTCCGTTTCCCTGCGCACTTTCAAAAGTTTCACATCTACCGGCATAGTTACGCATCTCAATAGTGAATATCAATAGTGCGTATCAATAGTGCGTATCAATAGTGCGTATCCAATCAAAAGACGTGCTGGGTGCTGACATCATTGAGCCTTACAGCAGGCGCCGTTGTTGCTTTTGCTCGCATCTACGTAGGTTTACTAGGTACGCCACAGGTTTTCTCGTTCCAACGTTAAGTTACAGGTCGTATCCGCGGCACCGTTTAATGTGCAGGCGGGCAGATTTTTGGAGCCCCCTAGCAACACATTTTGATTGGATAAAAGCTCTAACATAAAGGCCAGCCCTCCAAATCTCAATCGGAGACTGGAAGCAGCGCAACCAAGAGGAAAGCTATGAAATGAAGAGAATAGACTATGGGGAATCATTAATACATATTTGTGGAAAAAATATATTAAAATAAAATGTATATTCTGATGATGTTTAGGCCAGCAGAGAAGGCCTTGCTGGCCCTGACGGCACACCACTGCCTCCTGGGCACTCTTTAAAGGCGTGTCTATTCAGGAGGTGTGTGCGGCGGCGTGCTGGGCTTCGCCCCACACGTTCGCTAGATTTTATAGGTTGGATGTTACGGCTCCAACGCTATCACACCGGCAAAGAACCGTGCCGGTTCGCTTTCGCGTTCGGAAACCTCTGAACGTTGGTGCTGTCTGGCGAACGAGCCCGCGTTCATACCAGTGTAACCTGAACCATCCGCGTCATCAACGCTGGGTGATGAAGGGGCGGGATAAACAAACATTTCACAACTAGATGGCAGCTACTTCACTGGAAAAGAGGATAATATCTTCCACTACAGTATCTGAAATAAACACAATTTTCTGTGAAACAAAACAAAAGACACTTTCTATATGCGTTCTTTTACTAATCAGCTGCTCCGTTACTGGAATAGAAATGGCATACGAAATTCGCGTTCGCGCATGTCCGCGCGTGTGCGTGTGTGTTTGTTTGCTGAGCATGTGAGGAAGAAAAAGAGAATAATGAGACTTTTGATATTGTGTTTGATCACTAATGATTAGATTTAGATTAGATTAGATTTGGTCTACTTCCTCCTTGCTGGTCTCTGCAGCCTAGAATATGACACACCCACTGACGACGTGACTGTTCTACGTTTTGGTTCGCGCTTGAGAACCACTATTTTTTGGTGCCCGCTGCGAACCAACTTTTCAGGTTCCGAACCAATTGAGCTTCGGTCTGAAAGCGCCGGCCGGTTCCAGACTTGGTTCGCGAACGCACGGTTCTTTGCCGGTGTGAAAGCCCTATCAGTCCTCAGTTTGGGTTCCTCTTAGGACGTAGTTCCTAGAGTGTGAGGGTCCATTCTGGGACAGTTGTCGTTTTGCAGGCAGGTCTGGCAATACGGGAGTAAGTATATTCCCATAGTGAGATACGAAACGAATACTATGAAAGAGAACTTTAGGTTATTTACATAACCCCGGTTCTCTGAGTAGTATTCGTGAGTATCTCACCGGACCACCCTCCTTGCTTTAGAAGCGAGGAAGAGGTTGCTTGTTTTGAATGAGGACAGACGCTGTGTGTAAGCCTTATATAGGCGGAGGGTCCCGTCCCTCCTGATACAAGCGTCAGCCAATGGGCTGGCGCAGTGTAATTCAGCTTCTGATGAGGTCACGCAGGGGCGTTCCCATAGTGAGATACTCACGAATACTACTCAGAGAACCGGGGTTATGTAAATAACCTAAAGTTTGTTGTCCTGAACATATTCAGACGTGGAGCCCTCGAAAAAATTCCTCCTAGTGGCCGTGGCGGCCATTTTCCTTTCCGCCATAGCCGAATTGTGTATTTTGCTTCATATCTCCTGAACCAAATATGATAACACCGAACAGATGATGTCTACCCCTATGTTTTGAAGGTCAAGGATTACAATGATACCATATACAACATCATAAAGTGTTCTGGTGAATAGTTAAGTGGTGACCTCAGACCTCATAATGTGCCAGGGATCACCGAAGCAGATACACTGGGACAAGGGAACAAGTTTAAGGAAGTTTAATAAAAACAAAGACACCACACACTACCCTGACACCTATTCTTCACTGTCTCCACAGTCTCCTCCACATTGACACAGAGCAGTGCACTTTAAGGAGGCTTTTCTGCACTTGCAATGCCCCCGGCAGCCTTTCTTGCAGCCACAACTCAAAAGTTCAAGGATGGACTGGCTTGCCTGTGGAAGAGTTGACCACAAAGGTTTCCAGTCACTTGGATCCATCCAACCCCAGTCTGTTGGTGATGGCATCTTAGGTGCAACCACAAGAGCTTGTCCCCAACCGTGTCGGGCTTCATCGATGTTGAGTTGGCTGCTGGTGCGATTATAGAGTGAATGAATGAATGAATGATCTTTATTGTCATCGTAACAGGTGCAACAAAATTGAAATGCAAGCCCTAGGTTCGAACAATCAAACACAGTCCTAAGATAATAAAAAACAAGAATGAGACATAAATAGACATAAGGCATGATACTGAAGCGCCTGCCTGAGCGCAGCCGTATCAAGTGTTTGTAGCCAGGGTGGTGTGGGTCCTTGAGGATTTTGACTGCCTTGTTGAGACATCGGGAGTTGTACAGTTCTTCCAGGGAGGGGAGAGGGCATCCGATGATCTTCTGGACCGAGTTGACGACCCTCTGGAGCGCTTTCCTCTCTGCGGCTGTGCAGCTGAGGAACCACACGCAGATGCAGTACGTAAGGATGCTTTTCACGGAGCAGCGGTAGAAGGACACAAGCAGGTCTTGTCTGAGGTGGTAGTTTCTGAGTATTCTCAGGAAGTAGAGTCTCTGCTGTGCCTTCTTGACGGTCACCGTGGTGTTGGTTCTCCAGGTCAGGTCATCCTCCAGGTGGACGCCCAGGAATCTGAAGACTGAGACTCTCTCCACGCAGCCCCCATCGATGACCCTGTCTTCTTCCTCCTGTAGTCCACAATCATCTCCTGGGTCTTTAGCTTGTTCAGCTGCAGGTTGCTTTGCACAGGACTGACAGCTGCTCCACCTCGTCGCGGTACGTGGCCTCGTCACCTTCAGAGATGCAGCCCACCAGAGAAGTCGTCAGCGAACTTGATGATGGCGTTGCTGGGGTGGACGGCGATGAAGTCGTGGGTGTAGATGGAATAGAATAGGGGACTCAGCACGCAGCCCTGGGGGGATCCGGTGCTGAGGCTGATGGCTGTGGAGGTGTGGGGGCCTATCCTGACCCTCTTGGGGTGGTCAGACAGGAAGTCCTTGGACCACCGGCAGAGGAGGTGGTCTAGTAGTCTGAGGTCTAGGAGTTTGGGCACCAATCTGTCGGGTAGGATGGTGTTAAATACCGAGCTTAAGTCCACGGAGAGCAGCCGTACGTAGCCCCCCCCCTCTCTCCAGGTGGGACACGGTAGAGTGGAGAGTTGTGGCGATGGCATCCTCCGTGGACCTGTTAGCTCTGTAGGCAAATTGAGAAGAATTGTGAAGCGCTCCACAGTAGACATAACTTCCTCCGGTATGCTGTTTGGAGCCTGTGACAGAGCCATGAAGGCCTCTGTTGCCATGTCATAGGCATTCCAGGTTTCCCATGGTTGCAAATGCAGACACTGTCACAACTAGTAAAAGCATGGAAGACAGGAAGAGCCTTTGATTTGATCTCATGGATGGGTATGTACCTGAAGTTCTTACTAGTCCCAAACGCCACCCACAGCTCCTCAATGTCCAGCTCAGACACGTGTGCAATGGCTAGGACCACAACACAACTGTGTCCACAGTGCGCAGGATGATCTTTCTATACCCCTTTCTTGTAGCATCCGCCACATGGAGTAGCATCCTTGTATCTGCCTCCTCATGTGTGCAAGGGGAAAGATGATGTGTGTCTAGTAGTGGGTGAGTTGACAGAGCATTGGGTCCATCCGTACCTGGAAACAATTTGTTTGGTCGTTGACATTTCCACAAGGTTCCTGGCCAGGAAGTGAAACAGTTCTGTTTTGTTTTCATCCACTCTCAGGAAGCCTTTCCAGTTGTTTGGTATCTTGTTTTTTCCATCCACTCTTGTTCTTGTGCCCGTTCCTCGCTTCTGCCTTGTCTGGGACTTTAAGCTGTTTGCTTCATAGCAGTCCCACACCACATCCACTCTGTCAACACTTTCCAAGTAAGGTGCAACAACTGAAATACCTACATTCATAGCCTAATAGACAATTCTGGACCTAGAGAACTATAGTGAATAAATTATTACATGAAATATATTATGAAAATTGAATATGCATATTCTCAGATACTGCGATTTCATTTTAATCATTCTCACAACGTCACTGATTTCACCACTAACTATTCACCAGAACATTTTATGATGTTGTGTATGGTATCATTGTAATCCTTGACCTTCAAAACATGGGGGTAGACATTTGTTCAGTGGATAACACTGAATGTTTGGTTAAGGAGATATGAAGCAAAATACATTATTCGGCTATGGCGGAAAGGAAAATGGCCACCTGAACACTTCATGATGTTGTATATGGTATCATTGTAATCCTTGACCTTCAAAACATAGGGGTAGACATCATCTGTTCGGTGTTATCATGTTTGGTTCAGGAGATATGAAGCAAAATACACAATGCGGCTATGGCGGAAAGGAAAATGGCCGCCATGGCCACTAGGAGGAGTTTTTGCGAGGGCTCCACGTCTGAAAAATTTCAGGACCCCAAACTGTACAAGTGTACCGAGTTTTGTGCTTTTATGAAAAAGTTAACTATTTTTTCACATATTACCCGGACTAATATAGAGTAGTTGGCTACAAGCATTTTCAATCTGGTATCTTCTCTATTAGTGGATTAACCGCTGTGGTGATTTAACAGCTGATAAAAATACATCAAGTAGACTACAAACAGAGCAAAACAAGAAAACAACACCAGAAAACAACCAATAGGCTATATTATAACCAATATGTGACAGCTCCTGGTGAAATTTCAAGTTGGTGTTAAGAAAAAAAACCGAAAACGAGATATTGTTGACACAATAAGTTTCACTTCTTCTCCCCTTCGAGTGAGTGTTGTTTGCAAGTTCACCAGTCAATATACAATTGGTCTCATTGTGACGTCTGCGTCCGCCATCAAAAATCAAACTTCGCCGAATTTTTACTTTTGACGCAGCCATCGGACGCAACGCAACGCTGACGCAACGCAGCAAGTGGAGCACCTTTCATTGATTACAATGCATTTGATCCCAATTCCGGGCGCAACGCACATTTGACGCAACGCTCGATGGCCATGGTGGAGGGATCTACACGGCCTCGGTGGAGAGGTAGGTGCCGCTGGTGTACCAAGAGTTTACTCTTTCGCTTTGTTGTTTGAATGCCAGATTGCCGCTTTAAACTGCTGTGATGCTTTAAAATGCTGTGAAGCATACCTTTACCTAAATCCACCTGCTATGATTCTGACTGGACAAGAGCCAATGACGGTCGGATGCTCAGTGCACCGTAAAAGGGTGCGTTCGTGAATACGCTCTGGAACTCTGATCAGCATTCATGGAATGCATCTTGTCCAATCAAATGACTTGGCCGCTTTGCTTTATAACGTTGAACCCAGTGTGCGCTCCGGCGCTCTCAGCGAATTTACGAACGCACCCAAAGCATCCGTGTTCTTGTAGGTTGTTGCATTACCAGGAAGTTATGTAGTAGCTGACAGTACTTCGTGGTTGTAACCCGCAACAGACTTAACGAATCTCGTCCTTTGACTCGACGAAACAACTGCACATTTACTGAAAGTAAGCAACCTACAGTTTCTTAAAAGCTGTGACCGATCGATGGGTGACGATGAGGCTGTAGGTCAATTTGATTCAGTCTACCTGCTGGAATGCAATGGGACATGCAACTTTATTGAACTGTATAACAATTGGACTAAGATTAACGTAATGCCAACGAAGTTGTCGCCGTTCCATGATGCAGTGTTCGGGCTTCTGATGGAAAAACACGCTCAACCCTGCTGTAATAGAAACTTGAACATTTTCGTTCCAGGTGGTATTTGCTGCTTTGATCTGACCGATTTTCGCTCACCTGTCCTACAGGTGACACAAGTGCTCACCTGTCCTGGTCTTTTTTCCCGTTTTTTATCCTACTGTTTTGCCCCATGGATATGCTTTTGTTTATGGTTTCTCTTGTCTTATTTACATGTATGTGTTCTTTGTTGTTTAATCATGTGCTAAATTAATAAACTAAACTAACAGAGTTACGTGGATATACTAAAATGAGGGCGGGGCTTGGGGCTGCTGCGTCGTACAGTATTTTGATAAGATAAAGCCGCATTAGCTCTGGAAAGTCTACACCGTGTGTAGTGGATTTAATACCCCACAAATGGACTAGGTACATAAAGGGAGCGGACGAATCTGTGGTAGTATCGGGAACGCTTTTTTGACGAGTCAAAAAAAGAAAGAAAGAAACGCATCAAAATACTGTGCCTCTCATTTCCTCCCCCCCTCTTCACTCCCCTGCAAATGACGTAGAATCCCCCTGTGTCCCCAGGTGGTCTGGTCGGGGCAGGATGACTACCGTGACCCGTCGGAACCGGCATATAGAGGCGCCTGTGGAGAAGCGAGGTCCAAACAAGGAAGAGGAAGATGAAGGAGTAGTGGAAGATGAAGACAAAGGGGACTCAAAGGATCTTCGGCTCACTCTTATGGAGGATATCCTGCTTCTGGGGCTCAAGGACCAGGTACATAAACCCCCCTCAGAACCACTCGTCAATATCAGGCCATGTTGCTAATCATAAAGTAGAACTCTGTGAAATATGGTATTGAACACTATCCCTAATCCATTACCCTAACCTCACCCCTAACCGTATGCCTAACCTCTAACCTTAAATTAGCACAATGGATATTGAATAAACACTCCAAGCTGCCCCTGTCTTGACTTCAGAAATGGGTTTTCTTTCATAGTCTTTGTGTGTTCAACATCAGGGAAGGTATAAGGGCTTGTGAAAACACATCCACAGTGGCAGGCTGTATTTACAAGAGAATATCAAATAAATCATTAAGAATAGTTGTTGACAATAAAAAAGAAAATTCACCCATTGGTTTAATCGATGCTTAGGAATGATACAAAATTAAAATTATACAGACTGAAATTAAACCGAGCTTTAAAGATGAAGGAGACACTCTGTCTCAATAAGACATTTCAATGAGGCATTATTCTGGAATAAACTGGCATATCATTAAAGTAATAATTAGGATAATTTCAGCCAATAGTTCTAAAAGTATGGGGGCTCTCTCTGCAACCTCATAGGAGCCCAAAGTCAGCTAACTTTGTGGAGACTCGTATGTATTGAAAATGGCTGCCTATGGCCGCTCATAAACTAGATTGGGTGGCTGAGTAACGTAAGACAGTGATTAAGTTAATTGATTATATTAATATGTCTTAATTTGGGTCTTGCTCATCTGTGAGTAATGTAAAGTCTAATCTTCTATGTTCATCCAGGATGGTGGTGTCTGATTATATTAACATTGCTTTGTTTCCAGTCAAGACTCAACATCCTGTTTCAATCCTTTTTTATTGTTGGGATAACAATAAAAAAATGTTCTTACGAAATGTTTGCAAATGGTTCGCAATGTCCGTCACTGCTTGCTTTACTTTGCATAGTTTACAAACCGACACACCCAAGTCAATTCCTGCTAAAGGGTAATTAAACATTGATATAGTGTATGTTTTCTCCTTGCTCTTAAGGACAAAGACATCACTAATGTTATCATTGACATACACACAAGAGCAACTTTCCGTGTAGCACAAAGGTGTGTGCAGACTTTTGCTCCATGCCAACACTAGTCTACACTGACCAAGATAGGAAGCTAATCATGAGCTTGAAGCAATACGTTTAATAATAACAATAAAAATATTAGTTTATTTCAGTAGGGACAGATGTGATTACAACTTTGACCCATTGAATAATCAAGAGTAAGCATTACACCATCATGCTTTTTCAGCATCAGTCCCTAGTTGGACCTTCAAATAAGAAATGAACAGATAAAGAGTACACACTGCAGACGTTGGATACGCTGCTGCTCTCAAGGCCCTTACATGCTCACCCCTGGTACAGCAGGTCCTTCCTGTTATTCATGTCGGTGGATCCTTCCACTGCTTTAAAGTAGATCTGACACTGGCAAACAAAACAGGGTTGATGATGAAACAAATGAATGCAGCCACCACTAACACGGATGTCACTTTGCGACACTGTCATCGTGAAAAATGTGCTAGGTGGCATTAGATGTTGATGTTGTTATTATTATTATGCTACTATTATTGTTGTTGTTGTTATTGTTGTTATGTTACTATTGTTATTATTATTATTATTATTATTATCTGATGCAGTAAACTGCTGAAGCACCTGCCTTTGGTTCATCTCCTAGGGTTACACGTCCTTCTGGAATGAGTGTATCTCGTCTGGACTGCGTGGCTGCATCGTCATCGAGCTGGCCCTCCGGGGCCGCATCCAGCTGGAGCCTGTCACCACCCGGAGGAAGAAGCTGCTGCAGCGCAAGGTAACGCACCTCCTTCACATAAACACGGTAACGCACCTCCTTCACATGAACACGGTAACTCATCTCCTTCACATAACCACGGTAACGCACCTCCTTCACATCAACACGGTAACGCACCTACTTCACATAACCACGGTAACGCACCTCCTTCACATAAACACGGTAACGCACCTCCTTCACATAAACACGGTAACACACCTCCTTCACATAAACAAGGTAACACACCTTCACATAAACACGGTAACGCACCTTCACATAAACACGGTAACACACCTCCTTCACATAAACACGGTAACACACCTCCTTCACATAAACACGGTAACGCACCTCCTTCACATAAACACGGTAACACACCTCCTTCACATAAACACGGTAACGCACCTCCTTCACATAAACACGGTAACACACCTCCTTCACATAAACACGGTAACGCAACTCCTTCACATAAACACGGTAACACACCTCCTTCACATAGACACTGTAACGCACCTCCTTCACATAAACACGGTAACGCAACTCCTTCACATAAACACGGTAACGCACCTCCTTCACATAAACACGGTAACGGACCTCCTTCACATAAACACGGTAACGCACCTCCTTCACATAGACACGGTAACGCACCTCCTTCACATAAACACGGTAACGCACCTCCTTCACATAAACACAATAGAATAAAGAACTCTGGCAAGTTACACTATCCTTCTTAATCCTTGGATATGGAAATGGTAAATGGACTGCACTTATATAGCGCCTTTATCCAAAGCGCTTGACAACGGCCTCTCATTCATGCACACTTCACACACCAATGGCGGCAAGCTATCATGCAGGGCGCCGGCCCGCTCACTGGGAGCAATTTGGGGTTCAGTGTCTTGCCCCAAGGACACTTCGACATGTGGCCAGCCAGGGCTCGAACCGCCGATCTGCCAACCTTGCGATCATTTGACCCCGGCTCTACTCCTGCACCAAAGCCAGCTGATATGTTTATCCTTTCAATCTTTCGCTAAGATTTAGGCACTTGGTTCTGAACCTGTTGAGTCTCAGAGTGTGTGTGTGTGTGTGTGTGTGTGTGTGTGTGTGTGTGTATACGTGTGTGTACGTGTGTACTCATGGGTGACCTTTGACCTCTACATGACCAGGTGCTGCTGAAGTCAGCTGCCCCCACCGGAGACGCGCTACTGGACGAGGCGCTGAAGCACATCAAGGCCACGGAGCCGGCAGAGACCGTCGCCAACTGGATCGAGCTGCTCACAGGTGCGAACGGGGGTGTCGCTTTACAGGAAGTTGATCTGAACCTGGGAAGTAATGCTTTAATGACTCTAGCAACAACATTGTACAGTATATACATGTCATTATAGTCATAATTGTCAGGGACCGGGTTGGTGTCAGCCTGAGAGAGATTCACAATTCTGTAAAAAAAAATCTATAATAATCGTTTAGTAGATACGTACGCAGATGTCAACTGTAGCTCAATGTCCAGAAGTCATTCAGTCATATATGCAGGGGTGCACATAACTTTTTGGGGCCAGTGCTCAGAGGAGCACCTAGGGATGCTGCTTGGTGCTCCCCGAGCTCGCGAGTCACGACCCGTCCCACAGGATGGATAAAAAAGGGATACATTTTACATTTACATTTACATTAAACAGATACATGGATAACTTATATTAGCAAAACGACATTTATTCATAAATAAAGATGAACGAACAAAGTATTGTGTGCAGAACAAAAGAAACAAATGCAAAATCAAATGACTGCTCTTTAAGCATGAAAGTCTGTCAGACTCCTTTAAACACAATGAATTCAACTGACATCTCTTTAAGCACTAACTGAATGTCTGTTCTTTAAACACAATGAAATCAATTGACATCTCTTTAAGCACTAACTGAATGTCTGTTCTTTAAACACAATGAAATCAACGGACATCTCTTTAAGCACTAACTGAATGTCTGTTCTTTAAACACAATGAAATCAACTGACATCTCTTTAAGCACTGCTCTGTTCTGTAAACACTGAAATCAACTTTTCAACAAAAAGTTACAGCCTAAGCATTTATTTATGCTACAAGCTTAATCATCATCATCACTGCTCTCTTGACTGCTGTTATCACTGTCCTCAATTTCAACCATGGTAGAGGATGTTAGGCTATCACTTTAAATAGCTCATTATTTTGATTGTGCAACAAAGTCTTTTTTTTCTAATAGAATTCCCAACCATATCCTGGGTCAGGGGTCTAGGTGCGATAATGAAGCTGTAAAACAAACGTCTGAACGTTTGAAAGCTTCAGAGAAAAGAAACGTGTCCCTTTTAGCGACGAGTCGTTCGGGACTGAATTTTCACGTGGCGGCGTGATAACCGTGCGATACGCGATACGTGGAATGAAAGTACGAGTTACGATACTTTCCGAATGTTTTCGTGAGGGGAGTCGCCGTGGTCGTCATCGGTCGACTGTTGTGATGGATTACTCGTCGGGCCTTCGGCTGAGGGGACGGCAAATAGTTACTTAGTGGGGCTTGCAGTGATGCAGCAGTCAGCAGTTGGATTTCGAGGAAGTAAATTCCTCTCCCAGCGCTTCCAGCTGTTGGTGCGCAAGAGCGCGTTCATGCGGCTGATCTGCCGCGCAGCATGCATTTTGGAGACGCATGCGCACTGGCGCACCAGTTATGTGCACCCCTGCATATATGTGTTTTCTTAGATGTGCTTTCTACATGACAGTATCTCAAGTAAGTCTTTTCATCTTCACACGTCTTGCTTTTGGTGTCAGGCGAAACATGGAATCCCATGAAGCTCCACTACCAGATGCGTAACGTCCGCGAGCGCCTGGCTAAGAGCTTGGCGGAGAAGGGCGTCCTCACCACCGTCAAGCAGAATTACCTGTTCTTTGACATGGTCACGCACCCGCTCACCAACACCACAGAGAAGCAACGTCTGGTCAGACGGGTGCAAGACTCCCTGCTGGACCGCTGGGTGAAGGACCACCAGCGCATGGAGGCCAGGGTGCTGGCCGTGCTGGTCCTGGCTCACTGCGCTGACGTGCTGGAAGATGTTCTGGCCCAGCTCCCTAACGAGAGCTACGAGGTTGTGTCTGCCCGCTACCAGGCCCTCGTCAAAAGCGACCCCAATGTGGAGGGCCGGAGCAGCAGTGGCCCTCGCGAAGTTATCTGGGCCGTCTTGGCCGCGTTCAACAGGACCTGGGTGGATCTGCCTGTGTGACACTTGACCACCGACAGATGAATCACTCCTCAGTTTCTAGGCTGAGGGTTAGTAGCGCAAGGGGGGGTCGACTCGATAACATTCATGGTTGTTTTTCATAAGTCCTGAGATCCGTAAATCTCATCTACTTTCCTCTGTTTTGATTTCTCCGTTTTGTTGTTGTTGTTGTTGTTGTTGTTCTACAGTGTTTGTTGCAGCTGTAGCTATTCAATGTTTAATGTGGCTGGGTTTTTATTTATGCTTTTATATACGAACCCATCAACTTTTGATTCAATCTAGAGCATCATAACTATCTGACCACGATCATTGTCACTGAGCTCGTAAAGGAAAAATCAGTCTGATTATATTACTTGTATAATTATAAAGAAAACTGGGGGATATTCCATCAACGTCGCTAAAGGAAAATCCAGGCTTATTTTGATAAGTCTTGCGAGAGCTGTCAAAATAAGGCTGGATTTCTTTGTACATCTCGCGAGATTTACAAAATAAGCCTGGCTTGTCCTTTAGCGAAATTGATGGAATACCTCCCAGTTCTCAGTTGGGTGTGGTTGGCTTTTTGTTTTACAGAAACCACTTTTACAGAAGCGATCTTTATCTTTCTCTGATCATAATATCAACGGGTTCTTCCATTGTGGAAGAACATTAACCTCCTATTGAAGTTGTTTTTGTTGCTGCTTTCTGTTCACATAATTCTCTTAAGACCTTAAGACCTTTTTTTTTTCTCTTACTTTAAGTACTCTACATACCTCTGACTCATTTGAATGTATTGTTGTTATGCTGGCCAGACCGGTAGGACTGGAGTCACTTACACAGGCCAACACAACCTCATCTTTAACAATGGTGGACTAACAACCTCACCTTTAACAATGGTGGTGTAGCAACCTGACCTTTAACAATGGTGGTGTTATGTTTACTGGTGTGAAAGGGTTCGCTGACTCTCAGGACTCTCAGATTACTTTGATATTGTTTATTTAAGAATACATTCATTGAACTGGTTAACTGTGCCTATGACCTTTTTATCCATTCTTTACCCTAGTATCTATGTAGAGAGATATATTTTGAAATAATAATATATAATATTTTTATTATGATTATGTGGTCTCGGGTGTGATCTCGAGTCTGTTGTTATTTCTGTGATCTGTCATGAGTCTGACGAAATGTGATTTGTAATCATGTGAAAACAGCAGGTCCAAAAAAAATAATAATACAAAAGCTTCCACGACGACTGCCTGCTTCCCCCCTGGCCTGAGCAGAGATGACTTCTTCCTGCTGTGACGGGTGGACAGATGATTCTATGACTGGTGGACAGATGGTTCACTTACTGAGTCAAATGTATTTGTTGTAAGTTGCAGGGATAAGTGGAATAAGGTCTGCTAAATGCCAACAATGTAAATGTCTACTTTAATGGGTCACAATTGTCTAAAACGTAATTATTATCAAATGGAATCTTGTCACCACATCCTCCAAGACGGGCAGCAGTTAGCACGTGGCAGCAGTTAGCACTGGAGAGGGAGGGATGACAGCACTGGAGAGAGAGGGATGACAGCACTGGAGAGAGAGGGATGACAGCAGTTAGCACTGGAGAGAGAGGGATGACAGCACTGGAGAGAGATGGATGACAGCAGTTAGCACTGGAGAGAGAGGGATGACAGCAGTTAGCACTGGAGAGAGAGGGATGACAGCAGTTAGCACTGGAGAGAGAGGGATGACAGCACTGGAGAGAGAGGGATGACAGCACTGGAGAGAGGGATGACAGCACTGGAGAGAGAGGGATGACCGCACTGGAGAGAGAGGGATGACAGCCGTTAGCACTGAAGAGAGAGGGATGACAACACTGGAGAGAGGGGGATGACAACACTGGAGAGAGGGATGACAGCACTGGAGAGAGAGGGATGACAGCACTGGAGAGAGAGGGATGACAGCACTGGAGAGAGAGGGATGACAGCCGTTAGCACTGGAGAGAGAGGGATGACCACACTGGAGAGAGAGGGATGACAGCACTGGAGAGAGAGGGATGACAGCAGTTAGCACTGGAGAGAGAGAGGGATGGCAGCTTCTCTCCGGTTTCACACTCACACCCTGCCAGATGTCCCTGTTATACTGTGATTCAAACTGGCAACGCTTCTGCTGCAGGCTCGTTGCTCTAATCTATAGGCTATACCTGCCACACTGCATGTATCTAATCTATAGGCTATACCTGCCACACTGCATGTATCATGTATCATCTATTAACCTAAATGGATCACACTTTGAAAGGGGGTGTTGATTTTAAAAAATACACATATATTTCAATATCAAGAATTTCGGGAAATAAAGCTGACAAGTGACATTAATGCAAGTTTGATTTAATTGATTGCCAAGTCGGACTAATAGGATCAGGGAGTCATGCGTTGTTGCGTCCACATGGGGGCGCCAACACCTCATATACTACAGTGCAGATGCCTCCATAGCAGTAATGAATGTCTCACAGTAGCTATCCTGTTTAAAAAATCTCCAAGGGTCCAATATTATGAGTTCAATTGCCATGAGACACACATCTAGCTAGCCCATGATATGCATTTGACATACATATGATCTACATGTTTGTAATGTCTATTGTTGTTTATAAAGTCTTACCATCCTTTAACTAACACAGAGGACATGCGCGGAGGTGTTGACTCACTGTGACATGAAATAATCCTCTTTTACTGTACATTCCTCAAGTAGATCAACGTTTAGATGATCAATAACATTATGCTAGTGCAGTCACTCTGGTTCATATACATTGTGACTGTTATGCTCATTTTACTCTCTTGATATGCCATGAAGCATAGATATAATAATAATAATAATAATAACAACTTTTTTTTTCAAAGTGCTCCAATCATTATAGAATCATAATTTAATTATTTAGTCATTTAAAGGCAATATTAAAAAGATGGGTTTGTAGTCTTGACTTGAACATAATGTGCTGAGGTTGCATCCCTAATGTAAACTGGCAGTGCATTCCACAATCTGGGTGCATAAAATGAGAATGCAGCCTCACCAAATCTCTTCTTCTCTGTGGTACACAGTAGTAGAAGGCAGTAGATGTAGAAATGGGACCAAATTGTATTCCAGTACCACCCTATAGGGGCTAGGGCTACAGATGACCTACATGGTGTTTTCAGTGGCATGATGATGTAACACAGTCAATAATGCCAATTCTATGTTGTCATATCGTCCCTGTATGAACTCCTTTAGACTAGATGTTTAGTCTAGAGATCTAGAGATCCTTGACATCCATGTCTATACTTTCATCCGAAGCAACCTTCCTATGCTATACTTAAAAGGGCAATCGGGGATTCAGTACATCAATTTTTGGACTTTTACAATTCTTGATATAGTCATTGATAATGAAAACTATCATTTTGATCTCATGGATGGTCAGGCCTTGCATATAGCTCTGTGTATGTATTTTAGAGTGGCTGCATTTATCCAGCCCCGTCCCTAAGTGGTTTATTAAATAAAGTGGCAGGTGAGAATGTTTTGTTATGGATTGAATTCCAGATTTCTCCTTTAAATAATGGTGGATACTTCTGTCTCTGTTCCTACTCATAAAAAACAGAAGGAAAAAAGACCTCCTGCTATTAGGATTTGAACCTGGGCACTTGTCTAGTCTATTACACACTGTTTTCTCAAAAGAAAGGCATCCATCTCTTCTCCCATGCTAAACGTAGAAAAACAGCCACGTGCCGGTTGTCACCACAATGTGTAATCAATGTGGACCGTCAACAAAGCTCAACAAAAAGCCCCCCAAACCCCCCCACCCATCCTCCCTCCTTTTGAACACGGTGTTCTTCAGCGGATGCTGATCACAATAGGTTCACCATTTGTCGGGGCTCCCTGGGGAACAGCATTTGTATTGTGGATGAAGTGGTAGAGATGTCAATGTGTTCCTCTGTCCATTCTCCACACTCTTTCTTTTCTTTTGAGCCTTTCCTCTCCGTATGGTGTATGCCTGGTTTGAATGTGGGGGTGGAGGCAGGGATGGGGATGAGGGTGGAGGTGGAGACGGTGGGGGATGGGGGGAGGGCATAAGATTACAGGTCACCTTCCATGGACAGTAGAAATGACCTCCCTTATACAGTAGAATCTGTCTGTCCACCAATCTAATCCTGAGGATGAAGGGAAGGGGATTGTGCCGGTTGGTTACCTCTTCCACATGAGGGTCACGTCATAAGTCCCAAATATTATTTATGAAGCTTACTTTACAATGCTCATAGAATATATGTGTTTTTGAATACGGTAGCCTAATTAACCTTCATGTTAATTGGGCCTCAGTAAGACCATGGGGTGATGAACATAACAAAGAATGAACCCGCAACGACACCTAGAAAGCCTTGATTTCATAGCTGTTGATTAAAGAGTCGACACACGTGTTGTAGCTACACTCTACAACGAAAAGCCACCATGAAATGTTTCTTCAGATCTGAATGAAACGATTTGACTCAGAAATTTCAATTTGGTGGACAATGAATGCTTTCGGTTTCAACAGATAGAATTTCACCCTGTTTCTTGAATTCACACAATTCCCTCTTTTCCTCCTTAGCGCCCTACATTTAATTAACAGAGAAGCAGACGACCCCCCCCCAAAAAAAAAACCTGTGTTGGCCCCAAAATGGTATACTGTATTGATCCATGGCTCTCTCACCGGCGGGAGGGGGGGGAAATGGTGGTTCAGGGGCAAGACAATTCCGACTGGACACCTCGATCAATATCGCGCTTCATCATCTCGTTGCCATGGTAACCTGTCGAGAGGGAGGACACCGCCTGCCATTTATTTAGTCCAGACGATTCCTGCTCAAAGTGAGCGTGTGGGAGCGTTAGAGAGAGGAGGGTCACGGGGATAAACGGGTCACGGCTCGTCCTGAAACCCTCCTCCACCCCCCCACCCCCCAGCAAGGTGGCTAATTAATGATGAGTCCATATCCAAAATATCAATCACCCTCACTCATTGATGAACTGATACATTGACAAGCAGCTACATTAACAACACACTGACAAAACGTATATTGACTTAGTTAATGGTACATTAATATATTATGCAAATACCAGCTGCAAAGCATTCTGGGGTTTGCAAAAAGGATGCCGTTTTCAAGGTTTTACCACTGTGGTTTACCGACTTGACAGTTAGTGTGCTTGGGAAGCCACAAGGCTACTGTTCCTCATCCTACTTTAATGACTTGCTAGTGGGATTGTTTCAGCGATGCAATGTGGAAACATGTGAGGAGAGAGATGTGTGAGTGGCAGGGAGAAGGGCCAGGGTTTTCCTTTCATCCTATTTGGTTGTTAAGTCGTGACGTGTTTCCGGGTCCAAAGTTGACTGAGGCGCTCTCTTCGAAATGCCTCAGTAATAATAATAATTCATTATATTTGTATAGCGCTTTTCCGAGGCTCAAAGACCCTGACAATATGTGGAAAACGGGAAAGTGCTGTGTCCCTTGTTGTATGAATAGATCTGAGTCTAAAAAACGATTGAACTGTCATTCTACCGCTGTAGTACCCTGGTACTCTGGTGCAGGAAATTTCTGGTTTGGACCCGGAAATTGCTAAACGTCACGTTTGACGTCAGACTTAACAACCGAATAGGCTCAACTGCTAGAAACTCCATTCATCGCTGTCCTCTCCTCCATCCCCCCACTCTCGTCCTATTCAAAACTCCTGGGAAAGGGGAGCTTAGGTGGCGTAGTGGGTTAAGAGCCAACCATGCAACCGCAGGATTCCCGGTTCGATTCCGGCCGCGGACATATCCTGCTTGTCATCCCTTCTCTCTCTCTCTCTCTCTCTCTCTCTCTCTCTCTCTCTCTCTCTCTCTCTCTCTCTCTCTCTCTCTCTCTCTCTCTCTCTCTCTCTCTCTCTCTCTCTCTCTCTCTCTCTCTCTCTCTCTCTCTCTCTCTCTCTCTCTCTCTCTCTCTCTCTCTCTCACCCATCCTTCCTGTCCTGATCTATGGAAGCAATTTACCATGAGAGGAAGGGGGTTGGTACAGGGTTGTGGCACGAGGGCCGGAAAACCCTGTACATGGTCCACAACCCCCGCCCTCGAATGGTAAACAGCCACCACACAATATAAAAAATAAATACACAGTTGTAACATTAAATTCATGTATTTACAATCATTAATCGTTTCAGAATACATATATCCTTCCGCCACAGAATATAGTCCCATAAACAAGATCAACGATTGCATTGTAGGTCAGCACAGGTGTTCTTAATCAGATTGATTGGGAGGTGCATTGATACTGGAAATGCGGTCTGAACTGAAGGTTGTTGGGATATTTACCACTGTTGCTAGCCAATCAGAATCCAGTATCCAAGCATGCTGTTGTAGAAACTGTCTCTATCAATAAAAAGAAAAATATGAGTGGGAAAAAAAACAAAACTCTTGGGAGACCAGGAGAATAAATCAACTTGATTGTAAAACCACCACTGTAAATGACAATATTCACTCCAACAACTCTGTTGGGAATGTTTGGGGATATGATTATCTCCATAAGTGTGACTTAAGTCCACAGTGTGTCCTCCCTTCCCAAGTACAGTCATGTGACTAGATCCTAGGGAACACTGCTAGGGGCCCGTCCTCCCATATAGTATCTCTCTGGACTGGATGATACCAGCACCCAGTCTCCCTCCCACACTGTTAGATTGAGGGCTCTTGTCATTGACCCCAATCTCGGGGAGGGTCATGCAAACATGATCATTGGAGAAGTGTCTTCTCCTTAGCCCTCCTGGTCATCATCCAATCAGCTGCTTGCGTTCAGAGGTGGACAGGTTCCTCTTCTCTCACGGAGGTAAGAGCTGAGTCGTGGGGGTCAAGTAGGGAGTGGGGTTGGTTGGTTAGGGGAGGGGGGGCTTTAGCCTCTACAGCCTTTCAGCTGGACAATAAGGAGCCCAGTGACCTATGACCCCTGTTGGCTGCTTCAGATGGTCCTGCCTCCACAACCCCAAACCGGTCAATAGTGACCTTTTGCGGCTTACGGTGATGGGTCCTATTGATTTACTCAGAGCCAGGACTGCAATAGCATAGGCACTCCCTCTTCTGCAATGGTGCACCACCGTGGGTCCTGGAAGCCTGCTGTGTCTGCTGGTTTTTTTAGCCTCTCCTTAACAGTTTTTCTTCGCTGGCATTTTATTTATTTCTTTTTTTTTTATTGCTATGGACTTTTCTATGGGTTTTTTATATTTTTATCTTATTCTTACTGTATATTGTTCTTATTTCAGAATTTTAATTTAGATTAGTGTGTTCTGTATGTTTCGTAAAGGTATGTATGTATGTTGCGATAACATTTATTTTTATTTTTGGGGGGTCATTTCCACCACAGGGGGTCACAGAGCCATCTGTATCCAAAGGTCATTGACTTTGGCCACCATCTGTTCGGACATCTCTCTCTCTGTCTCTCTCTCTGTCTCTCTCTCTCTCCCTCACTCTCTCCCCCTCTCTCTCTCTCTTCTGGACACATGACACAAAATAGAGGGGCCAAATGTTCCCTATGCTCTTGTGCCCATTGTCATGGTCAATGATGTTAAGCTTTGTGAGCCTTTCTTTTCTGCAGCGTGAACCCTATTGGCTAGTCAGGAGACTGTGGCTGATGGAGAAAAGGAGAAAAGCGGAGTAAGAGAAAACAGCCTCATCTCTAAACACGGAGGGAGAAGGAGGGTTGGAGCGATAGAAGGGGGGAGAGAGGGAGGTTAGCCGCAGTCCATTTATTATCACAGAGATCGATAACCTCCACCATGACGGGGGTTGCTAGGCGACTGCAACATCCAAGATGGAGTCAGAGAGGTGGAGAGGAGCAAAAGCCAGCTGGGGGTTATGGGTCACCAGCAGGGTCGTTGGTCACTCTGAAGTGAGGAGGGGTAGAGGGGTAGAGGGTTGTCATTTCTGTATGGTTCATCTGAAACATGGCTGTTTCACCACATCAGGTAGAAACACTTGAACTCATTTAGTGTCAAGGGTGAATAATGTCACACAAATGGTCAACATTATTCAAATGGTCAACATTCCTAAATTTCGTTGTTTGGTACCTGTACTGTAGCAATGACAATAAAGACCATTCATTCATTCATTCATTCATTATAGAGTTCCACGGGTGACTTTGTTCAAAAAGAATGCATAAATCATGATGCTTCATTTTGTGGCCAATCAGAGTAGGGTTGGTAGGTAAATACCACATAAAACACTTGGCACTCTTGGTGGAGAGTGTTCCAGGAATACTAGTTGATGAGTTAATAGCTAAAGGTTGTGGTTGTGTACTACCCAAAAAAACTACAGGAACAACATATGTGGCCAAATCACCTCAACCTGAACTCCTTAACTCTTTGTTGGATGTCACTTTAAGGTGATTTGGCCAGAAATGTATAACTTTGTTTTGGTCCCTGATCACTACATTGTTTGTTGTTAGCGTGGTGGCTAACAAAAGGGTGCTAACTGAAACTGTGTGTTAACTGAAACTGTGTGTTAACTGAAACTCTGTGTTAACTGAAACTCTGTGCTAACTGAAACTCAGTGTTAACTGAAACTGTGCTGACTCAAACTCTGTGCTAACTCAAACTCTGTGTTAACTGAACCAGGGCTGCCAAGTCTCACGCAATCACCGTGAGACTCACGCATTTCAACCAGTTCTCACGCTCTCACGCCGCATCTCTATTTCTCACGGCGAGAAATACTTTTTTTTTTTTTTTTTTTACGGGACTTTTATTTTTGAAATTCCTTGAAAGAAAGCTACCGGACATGAGTTTCGTGGCATCTTTCTGCACGCGAGTTAACTTGAGTCTGCAATCGAAGCGGCAGGCGAGCGCTGATGGAAGAACCTGTGTTCACATGAGCAGCAAGAACGTAGCAAGCAGGGTTGCCAGATTGGGCTACTTTTGGTCACACTGGACGGGTGGATTCGGCAGCTTTTAGACCGGTTGGGCTGGACATTGTCAATTCCATCTGGCAACCGTGGTAGCAAAATATGTGCATACATTACAACACCGTATCTGGTAGCCTACTGGACTGGGTTGCACCAATATGGCGTAAGTCATTACTAAATGCAGGCATTTAGTAGTTACTAAACCCCTAGTTGTTACTAGTTAGTTTCAAACTAGTTGTTTACTAATTTCGGTTGCACCATGCCAATCTTTTGCCAATCTTAGCTAGTAAATACTCAGTTTTGGTAACTGTTTTTTGTTTCTCTACTGTAACATAACCAGGTACATTAATAATAATTATTATTAATAATTACAATTTACAATACAAATACAACAATTGGGGGTCCCTCCAAAAAAATGTGGGCGCGCTGCTGTGCTATCTGAAACTGTGTGTTAACTGAGACTGTGTTAACTGAAACTGTGTGTTAACTGAGACTGTGCTAACTGAGACTCTGTGCTAACTGAAACTGTGTGTTAACTGAGACTGTGCTAACTGAAACTGTGTTTTAACTGAGACTGTGCTAACTGAAACTGTGTTTTAACTGAGACTGTGCTAACTGAAACTGTGTTTGAACTGAGACTGTGCTAACTGAAACTCTGTGCTAAC
>NC_137690.1:41316642-41339142 GCF_963989245.1 Nansenia antarctica
AGTATGAATTTGAGGAAGTGTATTGCAGTGCAGGTTCTAGGCTTTGAAAGGCCCTCGGCAAGACAGCTCTGTGTCCCTACCAACAACCCTACAGGTCATTTGTAATGAACATGAACTTATGGGAAGACAATTGTGTTCACGTTCATGTTCATGTCCATGTGTCATTAACCCAAAGCAGGGCATTGATAGAATTGTTGCTGAATATCTACTGTACATTTTTTTGTTCCTGTTTTTGAATTATTCATTTGAATGAAATGGAGAGCAGAGTGGTAGAGGACGCAGCTATGGAGAACAGGGAAATGGTGTTGGTCAAGTCTGTGGATAGTATATCAGTCTACATTTGATAGACAGTTGTAGATTGAGTTCATGTTTTATTTTCATCCAGCAACCATGTATCAACAGTAGTGTGTAGTATATGTACTGTATGTAGTAAACAGTAGTGTGTAGTATGCATGTAGTAACCAATGGTGGATAAGCTACTCTGAAAATGTATTTAACTAAATGACCAATGACTTGACAAGGAAAGAAGTTGAACTACACCCAAACTACGCTTGAAAGGAATATAGTTTGTCAAACCAAAGCTACTTTGAAAAGGTAGTTCACTACAAAGAAACTACTTCAACCAACACATGATAATCAGTTGCTAGAAATCGTGTGATTGAAACGTTCTGAAATCACTGAGAGAGAGAGAGGTAATGTGGGGTGAAGCGGGTGGGCATACCAGGGAGGTAAAAAAATTGAGGGAAATTGAAGTTCAAGGGCTCGAATAATAGCTTCATTCGAACGATTCGTTTTGTTTTCTTTTGGGAAACATTTAATGAGTAGTGACAGTAGTTTACTTACCCAATGTGTGTGTATGTGGGTATCACACCACACTAGTTTTATTTTCCAATCTACTTTGACTGTGTTAACAGTTGTTCACAGGGATGTTGTTAAACTGCCCCTATACCACTATGCAACATTGTATTAAGAAGTTGTTGATGGTAAAATGAATTGCACATCACTACGTCATTACAATGTAAAGACTATGTGGGTCTACTATAGCTATAAGCCTTCATGTAAAAGTATTACCAGGTTTTCAATAAAATAAAACAATGTCTCTCCACCATGATGAAACACTTCGATTGAAGTGTTTCATCATGCCAAAAATAAATTGTATTTAAAAGATAAAATGGACATATGTATCTATACCAGGAGTTACAGGATTCATCAGAGGGGCAAGTACTGTGTAGTCTACAGCCAGATGGCAATTGTCCAATATTAAATATCACAAGCAATTATCAAATATGTATTACTTCATGTAATATTCTGTCTTGGGTGTCGATTGTCGTTTGGTTTAGTTAATTAGTTGTGTTCTATAATTACTCTTATATTTTGCTCACAGCAATGCAAATCAATCAAATACTAAAGGCACGATAAATTGGCATACATCTTATCGAGAATTCACCCACATTCATCACAAAATAGGCCTTTATTCTAATTGAATTTATAGTCTGTATCCCACGAACATTTGAAACATATCAACCTATTTTAACTAACAATATTTGGTCAAATAAAATAAAAAGTTAGAGATAAAACTAATAATGTAAGTGAACTATACTTCTTCACGTTTATTGACCATATCAAATCAATATAACAGACTCCTACAGACAGCATTGCAATTGTTAAAAGCGTGCTCATAATAATAATAATAATAATAATAATAATAATAATGATAATAAGAGCAACAATAGCAGCCGTAATAATAAAATACAGGAACTGAATGCAAATCACCCAAAAAGCACACAGTTTGGTCAAATATATATGAGTATGCAAGCGGTAGGCGTACCCTGGACACAAGGCCATCTTACACGGTCCTTATAACCGTCAGTTACAATCTATTTTATGGACGAATGAATGGGCAGCTCCTATTACATGACGTTACTTCATTTTTGTTTGACAGTAGTTGATTTGTTACAGCAGTGCGTGTACTTGCCCTTAAGATAACCAACATATGTTGGTTAAAAGATTTTGGTATCTTATAATATAGGCGCAATTTAGTTAACAACATGGACCATGTTTCGATAATACATGTATTTGAATGCAATGAATGCAATGTATCTTGCATTCCGCCAAATGTCCTGGCAAAGAGGCCATTAAACTCCATATTTGGTGTTGACGTAACTGCGGCCAAACGCATTCAGGGGCGCTCGACGTATTATGATCGATAGGGAGGTATTCAAGCCTTACGATGCTGTAAATGGGCCAAATTAAGAGAGACGTGGCTGATATTTGGACCCATTCCAGCAAGGTTAGAAGAGTGTATTTCTCTACTGCATGTGTGAATACAAATGTGGCCGGAGGCAGGCCTGCGTCGCACTAGACAAGTAGCCTTGCCTATCAGGTGCGGAAGCAATGATTTTAATCAAATACGTTTTTTAAAGAAATAATCGGTTTAAAAAAGCAGGCACACTCTTTAGGAACTTTAGGGACCCCAACATGTGTCCATCCTGAATTATCTATTATTCGTCGCCTCATAATCTGATTCGAATAGATTATAAGGAATCTTTTGTTTTCTCCCTCTGTAGGATATTGACCTTTAACTTTGTTAGGATAGATACAAAAAGGCAACAACACATAGCTTAAGATTAACTCCCGATACCTTTATCTATCAACCAAATTAGCTCAAAATATAGTTTAATGTTGATTTATAAGGTTTGTAGTTTTGATAAATTACAGATTTCCCAAACACCATGGACATTCTGGTAGGGTTAGTTTAAATTACTGGGTTAAAGAATGATCTTAACTTTCAAAAGATAACGAATTTTAGACCAATGTCCATTCATGTGTAATTACAGGTCAAATGTATTTCAGTAGGCTATTTTCATTAGGCCTATACGACAATGTGCGCATGGGGAACACGCAGGTTTTAATAGCCATGAAGTTGGTCTATTGATTTTATTTATTTATTTATATTAATAAATGATAGCCTTGTATTCTATATTTCACGTCACTTTTAATCGTACAGGTATAGGCTACTTCACTGCACTATAGGGATAAGGGCCACTAAAGGGCAAGTAAAGGCCTACAGTTTTGTTTTTTTGTTAATATGCGAGAAAACGTCAAAATAAAGCCATAGCACTTGGCATTTACTTTAGTTTATTTAAGGGGCTGAAAACACTATCAATTTAATTTTTAAATCACAATCTGATATTTCTTCTGCCGTTTAATTTGAACTGATGTTCAATCAGGGCGCAATCCTATCTCCAGTTATGTGCACTTAACTCTCATTTTCGCGCATAATCAGACATGTCCAGATTATATCTTCCCGGCTCCGCGTCTAACTCAGCGACTTAATTCAACACAGTCTGTAAATGTATGTCAAGACCACTTGCTTCGTCTATGTACACTACAGAGTATAGCCACGAGCGGCCCTTCTTTACATGTCATGGTTTTGTTTGGGGATTGTGAGAGGAGACGGAGACGGGATGTCCCAAGGGGTGAGAAGGTGTTTAGGCCTCATTTGAACATTAAGGGCATGACCGATCGACAATGTATAAGCTATAACGGTTCCGTTTGGACAGGGCGGTAATACACTTGGCGAGTCCGGTGAATTGAACATTGAACATGCCCATGGGATCTCGGTCCTTAAGATGACACGTGCGCTCTCGGTCCTGGCCGTCCGTGGGTCGTTTTAGCGGGTATCGGGGGAAGTGATGAGTATACCCAGTCATCGGTGTCAAGGTTCTTCGAGGTCATTCCTTCCTGGGATGTTATGGCACCAACACCTTCATCCAATTAATTCCTAGGCCTCCAATTCCCCAGTAGGCCTATACACCCGGTGAAACATGGCGCGTAAAAGCTGGATTTCACTGATTAGCTTTCCCCCAACGAGCTAGGGCCATTAATTACATTAATTACATTAATTACAGCCGTGTGGGTAAGGGCACCGTCTGTGGACGAGCGCATAAACGTCGGAATCGAACAAGGTTCTACAGCATGAATATGTAAGCGGTGTGCGACGCCGATATGGATATTCAATCGATATACCATAATAGACCAGGAGGTATGTGAACACAGTTCATAGGCAATTTGTGAGGCCACTATATCACCAAATGGAATCAATGCACATTTTAAGTTATGATGAACTGCCATCATTACTTTACCATCATTTTGTGGATTTCCATGGCATGAGTTGGGTTAGGGTTATATAGGGGTTCCAATCCGTATAATCAGAACAAAATTCAGGAGCAGGCCTATTAAAAATAATCTAGTCGGGAGTTATTTGCCTATACAAACACTGCAAGCTTTCACACGGAGCTGGAATTTATTTGTCCAGGATGGCATTGGATTCACTATATTTTATTGCACATAGTCTTAATTAAATGTGTATTAAAGGGGAAGCCAAGATTGTGCTCATGAAAACCTATTTGGAATAAAAATCCCTTGACATAATTTTCGTTGGCCATCTAACATCGTGGACAAATTAATATGTTTTATAAACTGAGATATGCGGTTGCTTATTCGTGGTTATGATACGAACAACGTGCGTAAAGTTGTCTTTAATGAGATTGAATTCAAACAGCGCTTAAGTGGGCAAGTTAGGATTCCGGCCACAATCACTATAATAAATAGACCTACACATTGGTTATCAAAGTGACCACTCAAATTCATAGAAAAGGGCCCTGGATAGTTTTAAATGTATTTCAAGATTGTTTGTTAAAAATACAGTTTGCTAATAATGAATTAAAACAACCATATATTTTGGGTAGCCTATGATAAAGTCAGTCGTAGGCCTATTAAGGTTATTAGGCATTTAGCCTATTCTTTGAGAATCATATTGACATTTCTCAAAGTCAAAGTCATTCTCAAAGTAATTGAGAATTCAGTGACTATTGAATCGCAGGACAATTCCAAGATTGTGGATTTCGAAGGTCGGATACAAAGAAGTTTAAAACAGTTTGAGGTAGGCCTATACAAATATACACAGCCTGTTGTCTTGCGTTAATGGGTTTTATTGTGTTTTAAACAGACGATAATAGTGCATAATAGAGTGGTCATACTGTCTGCAACAAAGGAATGATCGACATGAAACCGGGCTTGAAACCTGCAGACCATACATTAGCGATCTCGGACTGCACTTCTTGGTTCATTGCGGACAGGCAAAGGCCGATATAGCCTCGGCTATAGTTAAGCCTGCCCTCGGTTATATTTGAAAATACTAAATTAGAACTACTGAAAATGAGAGACCATTAGAAAAACGCCACCAAGCCTAAATTAATCTGGGGGCATTTGAGAATGTAAATAGGCTACTGCGGTAGGTGTTTTTCTTGTATCTTTTAAAGTTTTCATAATTCACTTCGTTTTACATTTTTATTTATTTATGTTGCCTACGTGTAAAAACGTTCTTTTCACACGCAATACTTCCTGCGTGTCCCAGAATGTTAGAAAGGCGTTTAGGATCGACTCAAACTCTATAAGGCTACTATTATTATGATTATTATCATGATCATCATCATGATTATTTTAATTGTTGGCCTATATGACTCGAGCTTCAACCTCTAAATGCCTGCTTGTTAGAGGTCACACACACACACACACACACACACACACACACACACACACACACACACACACACACACACACTATTTTGACCAAGACATTACGCTTATTGAATGCCAAGCCTTTTTTTCCATATGCGCCAGGAGATGAACTCTCACCCTTCTTCTGTATTGGTCGTGCTGCAAAGAACCTTCGACCATTTTACCTCCAGCTATGCCCTCTCTCTCGCTTCATAGATTTCTCCCCCACATCCAAACATGCAAGCCGCGGATCGATACAGCAACATCTGCTCACCATAGGCCCCGGTCCCAGCACAGCACAGCACACAAAGCTACATTTGATTTGCCTCCCTTTTTGCTGTTAAATCAAGATTGGTTTCTAAACCATTTTGAAAACCTAAATGTATGCAAAGCGTACTCAAATTGTCATCGTTTCAACTGGCTATTAGATATACTCTCGAATTAAACACGTTTACCTTTATGTTCATTTCCCCATTGCTTTAACACCAGATTGATTGCAGTAGCCGGCTGTGTTCCGTGACAATAGTGTCGGTAAGTTCCGAGTTGCCAGTATCATTTAACACGTTTCTTTGATCCGTCAACGTTACCACATTGACATCACCTGAAGGGGTTAACAGGAGTTGGAATTTCAATGCACATCTGTCAGATTTTTTAAAGTGACAAGCCGAAATGGGAGAGCGAAGGAGGGAGGGAGAGGGAGGGAGGAGGCGGAATGGAGGAGAGCGCGTTAGTGGGGGGAAAATCGATAAAGTGAGAAGCGAGAGGGGAGGCAAAAATAATCTCACGAAAGAAAGAAAGGGAAAAAAGGAAAAAAGAGCGACCAAATCGCAAACGTGAGCACGAACGGAATGGCTTCACCGTCTCCTTTCTCCCCAGCAGCAGAACCGTCCATCTGAACGTTAGTCCTTTGCACCTCAAACGCGCATCCTAATGGGAGACGCATATTGAACGAGATACCGAGGGCGTCGATACGACGTGGGCGTCAGGTTCTATTAGCCCACATTCTGGATTACCGAACATCGTTTTTGCGGTCGACGTACATGGTGTAGTTGGGTTGGCTACTTTATTTTGTTACCGCTTGTCGTCCGTCGCCAATGTGTCGCGAGGTAAGCAAGGAAAGCCTATGGCTCATTAATAATTCATAATTTAAAAGTAGTGTGAGACAAACACGAATAAAGATTTGTGTTTATTTTAGGCCCAATATCGCGATACAATGTTGCATGTTTGTGATTGTGTGGCTTATATTATTATGCTATTTTCCAAATTGTTTGACTATGTGGGTTTTGTCATTCGTGTCAGAGGTCAGTCAGATATCTTTGTAAAAGGACGTATGCTTTTTGCACTTGTCTCTCCAAGTGGATCCCAACTTCAGGTGCTTCATTTGGGCTCAGATGGGCGGTTGGGGTGGAGTAGCACAAAAACAGAGGCGCGTCACATTGATAAGTCAGGGAAGCGCATCCTAACTCAGGTTTTACGCACCGTTTCTCCCGCCACCCTCGTTCATTTGAGAAGGTGGACTGTCTAGCAAACCTACAGGTAAAGCATGGAAAAGCAGCTACATATAGCTATAGCAACATGTACTGTATTTCAATGTGTACAGAAATGTATATTTCACCACCTAAATAAGCCTGTAATCAACATTCACCACGAAAAACAGCAAAGCAGCATGCTATCCCAAAAATTCAAATGTTGTGTGCAACCTGAAAACTAGGTCCCTATACAATTATCTGGAGGAAAGTATCCCTTTTCCATTTCACATAAATTATTAAAACCGTCCAGGCTAAACTGTGTTTATTTGACCATGCACACGCCCGCACACCTCTTTTGCCATGGGGAGAAGGAGGAGACATGAGAGAGTTCATAAATAAAGATCAGCCTACCCTTTTTTGTTGTCAAAATAGTGAAATAAGCGTTGAAGTCGAGGACACAAAAAGGGAAGGAGGGGCCTATCATCAGCACCGATCTCACAGACAGCACCGTGTTTGGTCTGGACGGTCAATAATGAACTGCAATGTGTTCAGTTGCAAACAGAAAAAGAAGCCGAATGTGATGTTTATCAGAATATCCAACATCTCGTTTATGAAAAAAGTGACTTGTATATAAACGGACAAAAACGATTGAACTTGTAACTGGGGGTAGACAATTATTAGGCTACTCCCATTATTGGATTTCAGTTTCGCTGAATATCACTGCAGATGATTCTCAGCATAAGTCGTACCGAGTAATTAAAGGTGCATGCTGCGCTTTAAAGGCGAAGCTGACACTTTTGACTTTTGAACGCGCTTGACAAAAAACTCACATAAGACATTGGCCGCTGAAAATGTGCATGGTTCACCGGTCCCTCGCATATTGATAAAAACGGTTGCTCAGTCAGAGTTAGGCCGCACATAACTATCAGAAACCAATACAACTGAAATAATTATTCGATTTAATATGTGGAATCCGAACATGACTTTTGAAACAACAAAACCTAGCAATATGTGACATTTCCAATTGGCTAAACGAATTGTGTAAAGTTCAACTAAAAAGCTTGCTTGATTTCACCAACTTAGGATTTCACACTAAATGATCACATAGGCCCTAAATGATCGTAGATGTTATATTGTCTTTGTGCTCCCGTGTAATTACACAATATATCATTTAGAGAAGGATTCAGAAAAAAATCATCATGGCAGTTATATATGGTGACATCAATAGGCCCTACACATTTTAAAATATCATAATAATGTGTGTATCAAAAAATGCAAAGACATTTTAAATTTCTGCTTTGCGTGCTTTGCCTAAACCTTCTATTTAGATGATTTGGGCTGTTTTTTTAAGTCTAAATTCTGTACACGTGTCTCTCTTGGATGTATATGGCATAACTATTCTAAGCTAGCTGTCAAAGAAATAGCCCCGCATTATGTTTTATCATCCACAGGTACTTCAAAGTGCACAGGCAATACAGACGTGGAAAGCACTGAGAGAGGAAAATACTGCAGAACCGAGAGGAACTCCACATATCCTAGACCTCCTTAAATCAGAATTAGATGATGGACGGCCGAGCAAGTCAATCATTCATTTATCCACTCCTGAACCTCCAAACCCGCCTAATGAGAAATCAATAGCTCCATATTTTTCGACGATAGAGGAGAAAAAGAGAGGGAAGAAGTCTGAGAGAGGGCGGAAAGAGGAGGAGACAAGACCGGGAAAGGCACTGGATAGTCAGGGGCAAACAAAAGAACGCTCGGATCGATCGACTGCTAGGAGGCCAGAGGACAAAAGCATGGATGTTGGCATAGGGGACATGGGGCATTTCCAAGATGGAGGCCGGACGGGGTTACTGCACCCGAGGGACCTTCCCTCTGCCGCCCTCCCCAGAGCAGCTGCTCTCCAGGGACTCATGGGTCTAGAAGGGCCGGAGCAGAGGCCCCTCTGCTACGGAGGCGGCGACTCTTCGGACGACTGCGGCGCCACCTACACCACCCTGACTCCCCTCCAGCATATGGGGAGGAGCACCTTCCAAACGCACCAGCAGCAGCACCATCACTTCCCCTCGCAACACCACCCCAACCTCAACCTGCCTCTGGGGAACGTGATGGGCAGTTTCATGCTCCTCCGTGAGGACGGAGGACAAGGCGGCGGGCCCTACTACAGCCCCTACAACGCCAAAGACCCGGGGCCCACGCTGCCCACTCTGTCCACAGCCGCCATCAACTCGTGTTATACCGACACTTACGCTGGGCACGGAAGTAGCCCCAGCAGCACCCAAGTGAAAGGTGCCAGCGGATTGTACGGAGGTAGCCCCGGCGTACACAACATGCTCCTCAATGGCTACGACCACCCCCAGATGGACAGCGGAGGAGGAGAGAACACCCCTTTCCGAAACGATTTCAGCCGGGAGATGTCGCCGCCCCCGGCCCGGCCCCCGCCGCCACCAGGCCTACAAGACAACCGGGCCGGTGACCCCCAGTTCGCCAAGAGGGTGGTGTCCACCCAGCCTCTGCACCCCACCCATCCCTCCATGCCGTCCATGCCCATGTACAGTCTCCCCTATCAATGCCACCCGCACTCGTACCCTCAAGTCCACCCCGGCTGCTCCCCCGCCTCTCCGCCCGCCTACTGTCCTCCGGGCCTGCAGGGCGGCGCCAGCGGCGAGGAAATCAACACTCGAGAGGTGGCCCAGAGGGTCATGGGGGAGCTGAAGCGCTACAGCATCCCCCAGTCGGTGTTCGCCGAGCGGGTGTTGTGCCGCTGCCAGGGCACCCTGTCGGACCTCCTGAGGAACCCTAAACCCTGGGGGAAGCTCAAGTCTGGGCGGGAGACCTTCAAGAGGATGCAACAGTGGCTGCAAGAGCCGGAGTACCAGAGAATGGCCTCCCTGAGACTGGAAGGTAAGAACATTCTTTCATTGGATTTCTACCAAGGCTTTAGTGAGGTATAACATTGAAATGCTCATGAACACTGTGTTTGCACCCTTTCATATGGTGAATAGTGTTTACCCATTGGGGGTCACAATTACAGGGCTCATCTAGGGAGTGGTGCTGAAAATGAGCGAAAGCTAAAGCATAAATTGCATCTGACTTGATAATTCAATATTTAATGTCTGAATTGTATCTGTCTCTATTCAAATTAACTATTATTATCATTATGATTCTTCTTATTATTAGGGGTCTATGTCCGGAAGGCCGCAGAACCCTATTATTATTGTTGTTGTACTTGCCGGTATGATAGGAGGTGGTGATCACTACCCCCAAATGCAGTATTACCCTGATGTGGGCGCTGTGAAATGTGTTTGAAATGGCCAACTTTGAAAGACCACATCTCCTGTCACCCTGTGACCTAGTAGACTAGAGTCACCAAATGGCATGTCAATACATAGGTCCCTCTCATCACGATGAACAAAGACCACGAAGCCATGATGGATCTTCCACCATTTTGAATTTTGAACGAAAAACGCCGTAAGATACTAAGGCTTTTACAGTTATTGACATATCTGCACTGAACTTTGTATGTAGCATCAATGGACTGCGGGGTTCACAGGATCCATTTTGTTTAAACCATTTAAATAAACAACATGGACGCTATTAACCAATTCATTGTCCAGGGGCCGTGGCCTCTCACATAAATGGTTATGTCAAAGACAATTAAGCCCTCACTGAATATCCAGGGGGTAAGGACCAGGGATATAATGGGACATTGTTAGCATTAGTCCAGATATGACCTAATCTATGTGAAGGTAAACACATGGTGGTGATAGTTTGATGATGACAGTTTACCATCACCAGAAGTTTGTACCACATTTAAATGATCTATCTCCACCTCTCCTTATCATCAAGCCTGTTATCCACTTCTCACTCTCTCCTCTCCTCCATTGTTCTTTGTAAACCATTGTACTGAGAGGTGCAGAACCTCCATTTATTTGACTGTATTGAATGTGACTCTCAAAGCCAGAACAAACTGTCCTTTCATAGTTGGAAACACTGTGAGACCTTGTACGCAAGGCAACTCAGAAAACATGGAATGGATTCCGGGGCGGCTGTGGCACAGGATGATGGTCTAATGATCGCAAGGTTGGCAGATTGGCGGTTCGAGCCACGGCTGGCCACATGTCGAAGTGTCCTTGGGTAAGACACTGAACCCCAAATTGCTCCCAGTGAGCGGGCCGGCGCCTTGCATGGTAGCTTGCCGCCATTGGTGTGTGAATGTGTGTGTGAATGGGTGAATGAGAGGCCGTTGTACAGCGCTTTGGATAAAGGCGCTATATAAGTGTAGTCCATTTACCATTTTAGTGCCCTGAGATCTCTACAGAGACTTGACGCAGCTCCAATTCCATCCACAATTCCTTCTACTGCACACATCACGTACTGGACAAGGTGCTTGACATCATGTACCTCGCTGACACCTGACTCCAGCCTGGGGGATGACTAGCCACAAATGAGGCCTGGTCACCTGTACATGGAAGAAGCCTGTAGTTCTGGCCACAGCCATCATACACCAAACTGAATTGAAATGCCCTTCCCCGAACTGTGTTCTTTCTTTGGAGTGAGGCAGAGTCTTATAGAGTCTCATAGAGTCTTTGATTGGATAGAGATAGTAAAAAAAGACAGGAGGAGAGAGTATGTCAGCAGGCCATGGGCCGGATTCAAACCCATGCAAACATGGGCATACTGTATGTGTGCACTATAGGCTGTGGTGCTAGATCACTGGACCACCCCAGGCCACAGAACTGTGCTCTTTTGAATTTCTGACTGTTAAATGCAAATCTCCAGCACTCCATGATTATGCTTCCGGTGTACCAGCCCCTCAGTCTAACCCATCCTTCATTCCCGAAATCTCTGAACTGCTCACATCACTCTGCTCTACTTCAACCAACACGGTGATCCTAGGGAATTTGAATGTGCACTATTGCATCTGGTCAGATGCCAAACTCGTTGTCTTTGTACTTTGTACTGTTCAATTAAATTGAATCGGAATCGGAATCGGAATGTATCCATGTTGACTCTGTTTCAACTCACTCTTCTGAGACTTAAGAGTTTCTGAGTCTGATTGACTCTCTTGACCTGAAGCAACATGCTGAGGCCCCTACACACACCCCTACACACACCCCTACACTCACCCGTGAGCACATTATTCCACCTCATCATCACTGACTCGCCATCGTCAATCATGTTTCCACCATGAACCATCTTCTACAGAACCCCAACCCCAGTCTCCCAACCCCAGTCTCCCAACCCCAGTCTCCCAACCCCAGTCTCCCAACCAACCCCAGTCTCCCAACCCCAGTCTCCCAACCAACACAAAAGAGGAGCAGAGTAAAAGCTCCACTGTATTTTATTTTATTTTTTAACACAAAGGTCAACAATCTCAGATCTCTCATCTCCAGCTATACTCCTCTGTCTCCCCCCTCCCTCCCCTGTCTCCCCCCTCCCTCCCCTGTATCCCCCCTCCCTCCTCTGTCTCCCCCCTCCCTCCCCTGTCTCCCTCCACCGTCTCCCCCCTCCCTCCCCTCCCTCCCCCCTCCGTGTCTCCCCCCTCCCTCCCGTCTCCCCCCTCCCTCCCCTGCCAGCTCCATCTGTACTCCTCTGTCTCCCCCCTCCCTCCCCTCCCTCCCCTCTCCTTCCCCTGTCGACCCCCTCCCTCCCCTCCCTCCCCCCTCCCTCCCCAGTCTCCCAAACCCAGTCTCCCAACCAACATAGAAGAGGAGCAGTGTAAAAGCTCCATTGTATTTAATTTAATTTTTTAACACAAAGGTCAACAATCTCAGATCTCTCATCTCCAGCTATACTCCTCTGTCTCCCCCCTCCCTGCTCCTTGCTTCTATGCAGCAACTGGTTGTCAAAACTGTGGTCAAACACATTTACAGTACACTAGACTACATGACTTCAGCATCGGCCAGTCCTGTACTGCTGGGGGGAGGGGTAGGAGTTTGAGGTGATTGAATCAATATTTTTCATCAGCAATGCCATAGATAGAGCTTTGGGCTGGGGGCGGGTTGGGGGTTGTGGCTAATAGTCAAGTGTGTGTGTGCGTGTGTGTGTGTTTGTTGTCTGGGTTTGGGGCGGTGGAGCGACATTTTGTTTTAGATTAGGGTATTGCTTAATTTCACAGTTGTCATTTTGGTGATACTACTTTCGTATTAACAGGAAATGATTTGGTTACCATGGTGGTGGGAGAGAGCTTTTTCTCATGCAACACTGAAAGCTCACAGGCGCAAAATGAGAATGCTTTCTTTATTACTGATGTAAATCTATGTGGTTTCTGAACGACACAAACAGGTTTCTAATGTAGTTTTCTATCTGAAATGGTAAGCTAGCCTGGTAATAGCATGCTCTTGCTCAAAGTTGTTGTTACAGCCTCTGGTTTTAGGCCTAGGCCTACTGGCTATTGAACATCTTGGGGTGAACAGCACATCTGGGTTAGGGTTAGGTTAGGGTTAGGTTAGGGTTAGGGTTAGGGTCAGTTTATTTCCATGTCCCACACATTATCAAGACCATTCAGTCTCTTCTTTGTGTTTATAATATGTGTCTTTTTAGGTCAATAGTCAGGGCTTGAGCCAAATGCACACATGTGGATGATTTAAAAGGTATCTAAAAAGAATCAAGAGAAAGACTCATCCTCAATTGTGAGTTGAGAAATGTGACTTTATGGAAATCAGTCGGCCGTTTAACGAGATATGTGTGTTCCCCCATGATTCCAATATAAGCCATCCTTCTGGAGATCAGAACCACATCCAGGGACATTGCTCTCCTTACTTTAAGATATGTCAATGAACGACTAAACCATGCAAACAACGATTGAAAAGGAGAATATACAGAGTTCTGCAGGCTAGGCTACCTATTTGAAAGAAACAATGATTTAAATATCCCCGATCACTGATAACCTGTTCTGACTGATAGCCTGATAGCATCCCCTCTGGCTAACAATGTCCCTACATTCTCCGTACTTGTGTGTTTCCACTAAAGAAGTGTTTGGTGAGTTAAGTAATATTGATGTTAAAACGTCTATAGGGGTTGACATGTTTGATCCGTATCTCTGCCCTATTAATAGCCGAATCTCTGGCTCACATTTTAAACAAGACAACTCTCTCTGGTGCCGTTCCCAAGTCTGGAAGACGGCCAATGTACTCCCTCTTCATAACGCGGGGTGATCCCAGTGGCTTGAATAATTACAGCCCTTATCTCGAGGCTTTCTTATTTAACTAAAATATCCCTGTCCCTGATCAATTCTCAGAAACGGTCCTTTTTAACGCTACATTGCGTTTTAAATGAGCATCAGTCAGGTTTCAGGACTGGACATGGTACCATCTCCGCCGCTTCCCTTGTTAAATAAATGACATTGTGAAACACATTTAGAGAACTTACATATAACAAGCATTTGTTTTTGTTAATGCGCTGCACTCTCTAATGCCGCAGTAAACAAAGAATAAGAGCCAGATACAAACTACCACACATTTCAAATTGTTTCAAATAACACGTCAAATTGTGACATGTTAACACACGTTAAAATACAATGTCAGTAGGTATCAATACATTGAAGCCCATTATCTCCTCAGAGGAGTGACATGGTACCAAATATATCCACTATACCATAACATACTTTTAACCAGCTACACACAGTTTCTTCAGAAGCCTCTGTATTGAGATATTTCCTCTGTTCCTCTGAAATGTTCTTTCATGCATTCTTTTGGAAGGTTATCATATCACCGACTCCAAAACATTCCTTTACATTATGGGGATGCTTTCATAGTAGTTAGCTGGGAAGTTGATGACTGGTGACTTGGTTCTTGAGCAGTCCGTAATTACCCACCTGATTCAATTATGGGATGGTAATGAATACAGATCCATCTGCTAACAAAGAGGACTAGTAATTGATCCGGTGCAGATTGTTATGTGAAGGGTAATTACGGTCAGAAAACCAATGGCGTTGTACAGTACAGTGTGACGGAGGCTGGCGGAGGGAGAAACTGGAGGACAGGCTCATTTTCATACATGGAATGGAATGAGGAATGATTTCAAACACGCATCACAACAAACCTGTCCTGTGATCTCTACCTCCACCAGCCTCCCCTGGTGTGCACACCGTTACCCACCTATTACCATTGGTTCTTTTTGCATGAGAGGAGACTTCTTTTCTCTTTCTCCCCCTCTCTTCCCCATTCTGATAACGCCAGGCCAATGCTGGTCTTTGTCTCTTCCCCCTTCCCCCCTGCCCCCCCCCCCCTGCCTCCCCTGCCCCCCCCCCCCCCCCCGTCCCGTCCACACCCCCCGTCCACACCCTCTCTCTCCAATCACCAATTCTGATAAGGTCAGGCCATAGCTGGCCTCTCTCCCTCCCCTGCTGTCCCTGCCCTTGCCCTGCCTCCAGCTGTTTGACATATGCTGGGTCTCCATGGTGACCAGCGGGGGGAGAGCGGGACAAAGGCAACCATTATCGATCTGCAACGGCAGTAGGGTTCTGGGGCTTCTTTTAGTGAAGAGGCGCCATCTGTTGGTAGACAAGACACGCACGTCTGTAGTCTAGGGTCACTGACACATCGGCAGAGAGAAAGGACTTCTGTAAATATTTCAAGGAAGGACTTCTGTAAATATAAATATTTTAGCACGACAGTGCCTTTGTTTGTCTTCTATAAATAAAACAAAGGCACTCTTACACTCTCGATTGACTGATAAACTGGCTTGATAGTAAATGTGTTAGGGCTCGGTGAGAACAACACCTTGTTGTGCACCCCTGTTTGAGAGGAGCCATGTGTTTACCACGTGTGTACCAGGGGGAGGCTGGTGGAGGTAGAAATCGTAGGACGAGGCCCGCTTCGGTCTGCTTCTTGTCCCCTTTTCCATTAGTCGTCCCAGGTCGGTTCGGTTCGCTTTGGCTCGCTTCTTTAGCTCCACATCGACCCAGGGTCTACAATTTCATATCCTGGTCTCTTTGCCAGGCTGCGTGTGACGTGTGACGCTGCACACCGTTGATTGGTCAATGGAAATCGTCATCCCATGTCCCATCCCATATATTTCTTCACTAACCGCCATCTTGAAATACCACATTCGCTCTAAAAAAATGTCACTACAGTTTCTGTAATAGCTTATTAATAAAGATTCGAAAAATTATGCTGACCATCGTATTATCTTAGTTTAATGTCATTTCAATGAATCATAGAACTTTTAATTACAACAAGCACAACACAAAAATCGCTATTATGCACCGTCTTTGTCCGTGAATAACACCGGCTGTGGAGGTGGTACAAACACAATACTCCTTTGCTAACTTCACCATCTGTCTACGGTCATTTTAACCACCGCGCTGACACCCCGAGAAGTTATGCTTTTAACCGTAAACTCGATGAACCGGGAGTTCACCCGGCTGCTGCTGCTGTGCTGTCCAGCCATTTTCGCCATTCACTCATGAGTCAAATGCCGGTTTTAACAGGGAATTCGCTCCGCGCTGTGTCCACGGTGATAGGAGTGGAGGATCGACTCCATTCAAAAACTTTTGGATTCCCTGGTTTCTCCTCTTTCCGGACACGTTTGAATTGTTATCCTAACCCCCGGTAAACCGAAGTTATTAACCTGCAAACGGCACCGTGTTTGTCTGTGAATAACACCGGCTGTGGAGGTGGTACAAACACAATACTCCTTTGCTAACTTCACCATCTGTCTACGGTCATTTTGAGCCCTTAACCACCGCGCTGACACCCCGAGAAGTTATGCTTTTAACCTTAAACTCGATGAACCGGGAGTTCACCCGGCCGCTGCTGCTGTGCTGTCCAGCCATTTTCGCCGTTCACTCATGAGTCAAATGCCGGTTTTAACAGGGAATTCGCTCCGCGCTGTGTCCACGGTGATAGGAGTGGAGGATCGACTCCATTCAAAAACTTTTGGATTCCCTGGTTTCTCCTCTTTCCGGACACGTTTGAATTGTTATCCTAACCCCAGTAAACCGAAGTTATTAACCCGCAAACGGCACCGTGTTTGTCTGTGAATAACACCGGCTGTGGAGGTGGTACAAACACAATACTCCTTTGCTAACTTCACCATCTGTCTACGGTCATTTTGAGCCCTTAACCAGCGCGCTGACACCCCGAGAAGTTATGCTTTTAACCGTAAACTCGATGAACCGGGAGTTCACCCGGCCGCTGCTGCTGTGCTGTCCAGCCATTTTCGCCGTTCACTCATGAGTCAAATGCCGGTAGATTCGCGTCTTGTCGGCGTTTCCCGATGATGATACTACAGTTCATAAAGCAGACAAGTGAAGGCAGTGGTTTTAAGGGTTCAAAAAACATGACTTTATTATGTGTACATAGCTTCCTCTCTCTCTTTCTCTTTCTCTCCAAAAAAATCACTGTTGTTGCTGTGTACACCCGGAAGCTTTTTGCCAGGCTGCGTGTGACGCGTAACTCCGCCTACTATCGTCTAATCCTCCTACTAGTCCGGGTCGGTTTGTGTATAATGGAAAACCAGAACAGATCAAAAGTGACCCGATCCGAACCGATCCGAACTGCACTGACCCGGGCTGCTGATGGAAAAGCACCATAAGCCTCCTTCCACCAGCCCCTGTTCCTTCCACCAGTCTCTCCTGATGTGCACTAGGATCTCTCTATCTCTATTGTACACTATGATCCAATGAATTAACTTCTGTGAGGCTGCAAGGCGATGATGATGTGTTATACAGTGTAACACACTGATCCACTGTGTTGATGTGCTTCCTCCCTTGTGTCTCCTCTCTGTCTCTCATCTCTGTTTCTCATCTCTGTGTCTCATCTCTGTGTCTCATCTCTGTTTCTCATCTCTGTGTCTCATCTCTGTGTCTCATCTCTGTTTCTCATCTCTGTTTCTCATCTCTGTTTCTCATCTCTGTATCTCATCTCTGTGTCTCATCTCTCCACCAGCCTGCCATAGGAAGGAGCAGGAGGAGGGGAGACTGGAGAGGAACCAGGGGCCCAAACGCAGCCGCCTGGTCTTCACCGACCTCCAGCGTCGCACTCTGCTGGCCATCTTCCGGGAGAACCGCCGGCCCCCCAAAGACCTCCAGACCACCATCTCCAAGCAGCTGGGCCTGGAGCTCACCACGGTGGGCAACTTCTTCATGAACGCCCGCCGCCGGAACCTGGACCGCTGGGCGGACGAGACCCAGACGCGGCCCTCCTCCACGGGCTCCACCGTCTCCTGCAGCACGGTGTGACCGGGACCGGGACCCCAGGAACCGGACCGGAACCCGCGAGGAGCGAGAAAGGCGAGTCGAAGAGGGATTGGAGGGAGATCGAGAATGATGAGAAATATATACGCCTTCCCCTGAGCCAAGCGGGCTCGGGTGGGCAGAGCTGGTATGATACCGACCCGGGGCGACCCAGAGTAGGAGGAGATGAGAGATAGAGAGATAACCTCCTCCTCCCTCTGGCTGGTCTGGGTGCAGCTAGAATGATTACAGACCCCCCCCCTCCCTAGGGAGGAAAGGTGCAGAGATTCGCAGAGACACCTTTACACTTCTTAGGGCTGGTGGGATGGAGGTGGGATACCTAGCCATAGTAGATCGTCCTGGGTACCTCAAGCAGATGAGGGTATGGTACCACCTCACAAGAGGCAGTGGAGTTATTGATCTAGGGTGATATACTGTATGCTATATATGGAATAATGTGAAACAACCCCCCCCCCCACACACACACACACCCCTCCGTCCCCTACCCCAGAGCAAGAGGTTTCTGGTTGGTGCTTGTATGATACACACCCCAGATGGGAAAGTGTAACTATCATGATAAGCAACCGCCAGACCCCAGCTCCCAAATATCCCCCATGAGAAACCCTGGGAGGAGGGACCAGAGCTAGTATGATGTACATGCTGCCTTTGTCCTGGGCCCCGTTCCCCAATAGTGATTGAACATAACGCTGTTGAGAGAGTTTTAACACCTGAAACACCTCATACAGTAGATGAAACGTTGTTAAACACTGAAACACCTCATACAGTAAATGAAACGTTGTTAAACACTGAAACACCTCATACAGTAGATGAAACGTTGTTAAACACTGAAACACCTCATACAGTAGATGAAACGTTGTTAAACACTGAAACACCTCATACAGTAGATGAAACGTTGTTAAATGCATTTTGAGAGCATGGTAAGAGCAGAGAGGGACACACTGCTACTGTACGTAGTACAGTAAGTAGTCTGAGGCCATTGTCAATGACTCTCTAGCCACTCCACTGAACCAAACTAGGCTCATCCTATCTAGACAGTGGGGAAAATAAGTATTCAACACATCAACATTTCAACATATTTCCATTGCAGCTATTCACATCATATTTAGACCACATATAAGTAAATGGTAAATGGACTGCACTTATATAGCGTCTTTTTTGCTGCTCCAAAGCGCTTTACAATGGCCTCTCATTCACACATTCACACACACATTCACACACCAATGGCGGCAAGCTGCCATGCAAGGCGCTGGCCCGCTCACTGGGAGCAATTTGGGGTTCAGTGTCTTACCCAAAGACACTTCGACATGTGGCCAGCCGGGGCTCCAACCGCCCATCTGCCAACCTTGTGATCATTAGACGCCGTCTCTACCTCCTGCGCCACAGCCGCCCCGGACCAGAGCTAGTGAAGTCTATAAAACTACACAGCTAAAGAAATGTTAACATTCCAATCCATCCAAAAAGCTATGTGCAATAAAGTGGAATGACACAGGAAAAAAGTATTGAACATATTAAGAAAAATCACTAAACCAGCTTATGCCACTAATTAGTTCTCCTACCTGCGCTAATTAGAATCAGCTGGGTTAGTGCATGTTGGTGGGGAAGCGCTCTCTTTGAAAAAGTGTTTCCCACCTCTGAATGCAAATAATCTTGTCACCAAGATTTCCTGCAAGAAACATCTCATGATAGCGGCAAAGAGCTCTCCCAAGACCTTCGTAACAAGATTGTTCAACAGCATAATAACGGCAGTCTTTATACCATTTCTCAATTCCTAAATGTTCCTCTAAGCACCATTTTCTCGAGTGGAAGGAACATCCCTCAACCATCAACCTTCCATGCAGGGCACTCAGAAAGTTAGTCAGAAGAGGAGCCCAAGAGCCAAGGTCCACTTGAGCAGAGCTCCAGAAAAACCTGCAAGCACCAGTTACAGCTGTCACAAAGAAAACCATAGGCCAAGCGCTCCACCACCATGGTCTACATGATCACCCCGGAAGACTCGATTACTGAAGAAAAGGCATGTTGAAGCTTGTGTGAAGGTTGCTACAGAACATTTGGAGAAGCCTGTAGATTACTGGGAGAATAGTAATAGTCTGGTCAGACGAGACAGAAATGTAACTTTTCAGCAACAATACGACCCGCCATGTTTGGAGGAGAAATTACATCTGCATACGATCCTAAAAATACCATAGCTACAGTGAAGTTCGGAGGTGGAAGCATCATGGTATGAGTCTGTGTCTCTTCACATGGTACTGGTGGAAACCAATTATCGAAGGGAATATGAATGGAGCCATGTACCGGGATATTCTGGAGAAGAATCTGTTGCCATCCACCAGGATGAAGAGGATGAGACGTGGGTGGATCTTCCAGCAGGACAATGTTATAAAACATACTGAAAAGGAGACTCTCAAATGGTTCAAGAGGAAGACTTAAATCCAATAGGACATTTGTGGAAGAAAAGATTCACCAGCGGACCTCCCGGAATCTTCAAGATTTTGAGACTGTCTGTGTTGAAGAATGGGCCAAAATCCCACCTGATCACTGTGAGAGATGTGTTTTTTTCGGACAGGAAGCGTCTTGAGGCTGTCATTGGAAACAGGCTTCTCCACCAAGTATTACATATATTTCAGTTTTAGTATTAAGTATTCAGTTCAATACTTCTTTCCTGTGTCATTCTCTTTTATTGCAACATTGTTTTATGGATGGGAGTGTTACAGTTTCTTTAGCTGTGTAGTTTTATTGAGTTAATAAGTCTGGTCTAAATTGAATGCGAATAGCTGGAATGGAAATATGTTGAATTAAACAATGGTTGAGGTGTTGAATACTTATTTACCCCACTGTATATCCATCCATGCATCCACCCATCCATGCATCCATCCATCCATCTATTTAACACTCTATCATCTATCTTTAGATTCTCTATATTCATCCAGCCAACCAACCCACAAACCATTAAAACCTTTATCTTTATCCTCTATCATAATAAGACTGACTTTCTCTGGACTACCTAGCCAATCTATCTATCTATCTATCTATCTATCTATCTATCTATCTATCTATCTATCTATCTATCTATCTATCTATCTATCTATCTATCTACTGTCCAAAGTTAACCATCTTTCAACTTTTTCCACTACATAAATAAGACTTTTCAAGCCCACAAACATATTTTTCTAGTTTACGGTTGTTCTCAAGTGCAACATTTGTTATGAGGGTTTTAGGATACAGCCAAAAAAATTCACAATGATTTTATGATGCATTAACGCCACGTGATGATCACATAGCTTTAGGGGAATGAGGCCCAGTGGTCTCACTGAGATAAAATCTTGTTTACCAAAGACAATTCATACTTAACCAACCCATGCCAGTGTAACACATACCTCTCTAATGGAAATGTAGTGCTACATGATGCACATACTTGTTTGGGATCACGAGTGTTAATCCTATGCTGAGTTGATGGGGTGATATCTTTCTTGCTGAACAGTGTTCAGAAACGCGTTGCTACAGTAACGTTAGGAAATGGAAGTGGTAAAATAGAAAGGGCTGAAAGGGCAAATGTGTAGGTGTGCTGCTGCCTTCTGTAGGAGTCAGGCCGTCATAGAGCACAGTTACAAGAGAAAGAGTCATTTCAGTAGACAAAGTTACAATAACATCAAATCTACTGAACGCACCCTAGAATGCTCCTTATGTATAGGGACAAAAAGTAACATGAAACACATGAAATAGTGAATGGGTGGATTGGCTGGATGTAGAATAGAGTGCACAGAGGTAGAACACACTACCCGAAAAGATGTAGCGGAGAGAATCTCCTATGACACACATGTAAGACCATGTTTGAATGGAGTAGTTGTACTTTGGGAGTTGTTGTTTGTCCAGAGAGGTCAGAGGAAGGGCACCTGTATCATGCGATGCCTTGAGGATTTCCTCTGGAAGATCATAGCTTTAATCTGCTGTGGGGTGAGATTCACCATGGGCACATCAATAACAGGCTGAAACCTTGAGAGATGGGTCCTGCTCCACACGCTCCCTTATCAACCTGACTTACAAAGGGAGAGGGAGGGACATGTTCCACTATCAGGGGCCAGGGCTACTGAGAAAAGAAAAAAAAAGACACAATTCTGCCTCACTTCTCTCTCGCCGAATCTATAATGTTGTCTACTAGTGTGGTAATGTTAGTAGCTTCTATATTTATTTATTGTAACGTGTTTGTGCCTGTATTTAAGTATTTATTTGACAATGTTTTGTATATATGAAATATATAGATTATGTTTC